>NW_003852422.1:5827315-5854743 GCF_000181295.1 Otolemur garnettii
AATAGCAGCACTGTCTCCAATGCTGTTACAGTATACAGTATACAGTATACAATCTAAACATCCTAAATAACAGCACTGTCTCCAATGCTGTTACAAAGATTAAAGCAAGGGAAGTTATTTTAAAACAAAACCTGCTATTAAATGCTTGCTACAGTTACTACTGTGAGATTCAGTCCCATCTCCACTATCCACTAGTAAAGATTAACAGCCTTCCCGCTGTTACAGGTGTTATAAATTCTTAGTCGATCTACATCTCCTGTAGATAAAAGAATCTTTATGCATTGTACTGCTGGGAATTTATTATTGAATAAAATTACTCATCAATGTATATGAAAGTGCATTGTTTGGCTCAGGTAATCTAATAAAATGCCTATATATAAATCTGTGAATGAAACAGGTTATAAATAATATTTTGTTGGACATTAATACTGATTTGTGGATTTAAAATAAAATGTACTGAGTTTAATAATTTTAATAGCAGGATGAAAAAGAACTGGGTTTATAATAAAATAAATGTTAGTGAACCTTTCCTCCACAGTGTCACAGAGAATGTATCTGGATCCCGCTCCTGGTTAAAAACTTCACTTAATGAGACTAAAAGGATGCCTGCTTTCTGCCTCCAACTGGACAGTTTTACCTGATGCCTTCAACGCTACGACTGATGATAAATATCACAAACGCCCCCGAGAAATCTACCTAGTAGTATTTGCCCTCCCATATGTACAGCATGGTAATACCAAGTTTTAATATATAAAATTAAAAATAAAAGGAATTGAAAAAAAAGGTCATTGTATTCTTGGGAGACTTCTTTCATCTTGGCTAAAATACTATCTGCTACTGATCCACAGCCCACTCCTGGCATGGCTGATCCTTGACAACAGGGCTTTGAACTGCCTAGGACCCCTTATACACAGATATTTTTTCAACCAAATACAGATGAAAATACAGTATTCCTGAGATAAAAATCCCACACATGTGGAGGGTGGATTTTTCACACATGCGGGTTCGGCAGGGCTGACTGTGAGATGTGAGTGGGCGCTACTTTGATGTGCGTGAGGGTCCTAGAACCTCTCCCCCGCGTGCACCAAGGGACCATGGGCTGTGCTCCTGTCCTGTGGAGCTAACTCTCCTGGTTCCCCAGTCCACCTCCACACTGAGATGGTCACTACTTCACTGTGGAACAATTAGTAGAAAGCAATTATCCTTCTAGACTGCACACTCCCCTCAGAGCTGCCAGCACACGCTGTGTGCTCCTACTGCCTCTCTGTGTGCACATCTAATGCAGGTCCAGGTACATGTCAGATGAGCAAGGGAAACTTACTAAATCAATATAGAAGTGAGACAGATACAGGATTTTGAAAAAGATCAAAACTGATGTTTAGCTCCCTTCTTTCGTTCAAAGCCAGAGCCCAGTGGGCCTTTGGGACATTCTGGAGTCGCGTCAGTGAGGGACCTTAATCTCACAGTTCTTTTCATTGTAAGTCAGCAGCAGGGAGGTCAGACACACGCAGTGGTTTGTTAGATGAGCATTTAGTGTCTCCCTCTGCTCACAGGTCAGGGGTGTGGGCCAGCCACCCCGGCTCTGCTCTCAGCCTTCTCATTTTGGAATCTAGTTGGGAAGATGAGCCCTTACTGAGGACAAGCTGTCATGACTTGTCGGGCCCCCATGGCCCTGGTCTCGATCACCACAGGAAGGAACCAGGCATGATGTGGATTAGAAGTGCACGCTTGAGGGAGGTGGACTAGCCCTTCTTTGCAGGGTAGCCCCGAGCAACCTCCACACTAGCCTTTTATTGAGCCGGAACAGTACAGGTGAGGGGAGTAATTAACAATGACTGCATGCTGAAGGCTCAGGCTCTTTCTTCATAAGGAGCTCCTGTGGGCGAATTGCCTGAGAGTCCAACCCCCAGCTGTAAATCATCTTGTTCAGAGGTCGTCTGGCTCTTGGCATCTTTTACAACAAGACCCTCTCTTCAGAGGAGAGAAACAAAGTCGGGGGAGACTGAGTGGATATTTCTGAACTCCTGCTTGGTCCGGGTTCCTGCACATTTTCTTACCTTCTATTGCCAAACATGGCCATACCCACAACCACTGGGAGGCCAGTGAAATCCTCTCTCAAAGAGGGCGGCTAGGGGGTTGCAACAGCAACACAACCTCCTGCACCACCTCTCCATCAAATTGACACTACTGGGGAAGGGAATGTTTCCTAAAAGGTTCTCCATTTTATGTAGGAATTTAAAGGACCAGAATTTATTATACATAGTTCTTGATTAAAGCCATGAAACTCTGGAAGGCTCTTGACACTGAATTTACTGAATTTGAGATTTGTAAAACTGAAGTATTTGTGACTTTTATAACTGTCATGGTTTTTTGGCTATTCTGAATCTCAATGTTAATATAAGAAAAAAATTAGTAAAAATACTAACCTTATAGAAATATTGTGCAAATTATTTGATTATTATTTGATTATAAAACGTAAAAAAGTCCCAAGGATAGCTCCAGGTTTATAATAGAGCCTGTTCTCTTTCTCGCTCCCTCATTATAACCTAGAGTCACCTATTCCACACTACTGGTTCCATAAATTTAAACCCAAAGTCTGAGAATGTCAAGCAACTTCCTCAAAGTCAGTCAGCAGTTGAGAGAATACAATGTTATTCTTCTAATAGCTACTGTGGTGACACTCACATAATGACCTCCAGTCTACCAGGTCAACCATGTCAGGGAAAACAGGCAGTCCTCAGAGTTACAAATGCTGGACGGACACATGATTTGCACTTACCAATGGAGACTACATTAGGTAATCGGTAAATGTATCTGTTCCAACTTACATACAAATGCAACTTAAGAACAAAATTATAGAACCCATCCCATTTGTCATCCAGAGACTGCCTTTGTAGACCCCAAAAGCAAAGCAGACTTCAGGCCTAAGACCCTATTTTGTTCTATGACAACAAAACATAAAAGGTAAAAAAAAAAAAAAAAAAAAGCATTGTCTTTTCCAAAGAAAAAAGACACAATGTGATGGAATTTAATGATTTCTTGAAACATGCCTGCCAGAGGTAAAGAACGTGGGGCCGGAGGCCAGGGGAAATGTAGGTGCATCCCCACTGCAGCATTCTAATTACCAGATGAGTGGACACGGAGCCTCAGGGGTGGCTGTTGTCACAGCAGATAAAACACATCCTTTTGGCTGGTGGAGACTTGGGAGTCCTGTTGTGAAACCAGGTGGGTTCTATGTAGTGCAGTAGTGGTATATGAGCCTACTTTGATTTTATTCCTAACTGACAGCCTGAGATCCATTTGGGACATACTTACGAAGTCTATTCCATAAAACTACCATTTACGGTAACTCTATCATATGTCTAGGATGTTAGAGGGTTGTTAAAATGTAGGAGAGAATCACAGACTCTCAATTCTCAGCACCTGTAGACTCCTTGCAGCTGACAATTGTTTTTTTGAAAGAGGTTTGGTTTCATACATGCTATTAGAGTCCCCCAGTCTTTAGAATAATACTGGTGTTTTACCCTTTAAAGAACAGAATCTCAATTTTGTTCTAAGTGAACAGTGTTGAGTTTCACCTGCCCAGCTATGCACGGCCATGTGAACCTGTTGCAGGGGTGGCCAACCTGTGGCCCATGGACAATGTCTAATGAGACAAAAAGTGAGAACTTTTTTGCTAATCTGTGGTAGCACATATCACAAAAATTATGCATGAATGGAACTTTTTTGCTGCTCACCAGCTTTTGTTACTGTTTGTGTATTTAATGTGTGGCCCAAGATAACTTTTCTTCCAATGTAGCACAGAGAAACCAAAAGGTTGGACTGTCCTGTATGTGTAAACAAAAGTCAGCTGAAGTGAAAGTTCTGAGAATGCCATTGTTTTTGACTAAAAAGAACAGGCAACTCAAACTTTTGCTTGCTCTTTGACTACATGGAGGACAGACAGTGCCTGAAGTGAGGGTGATTATTTTGATTTCATGAAAACCAAATACCCCCATCAGGGTGGCAGGACAGACAATGGGGCACAGTCTGAGGAAGGATGTCCTCTGGGATGGCCTCTGCCCCCTCTGGGGTGTCCACTGCAACTAAGAACTCAAATCTGTATTTGGCTCAGGAATTTCTCACCGATAACCCAAGCCCTGTGGGTGTTGACTGCCCTCCTTGCAATATTTATGTTAAGTTTGTCAAAAAGTTGTATTTTATTAGTCACCTTTGCTTACATGGGATAAAACGTTTTCCCTTTGTCATGAAATTACAGATGAAAAACATGCCTGTCACTCTCCCCTAGCAGCCCCACATTCTACTTACAAGAAGCCTTTATGAGTAAAGTGAAGTAATGAACAGTAACAATCACAGGACGTGTTCGGATTACTGAGCCCAAGACAGGTGCAAAATCACCCAGTGGAGACTGTTAATTTTGTTTCTTCTTGGACCCCACCAAGTGGACATTTTCTTGACAGTTTCCCATGTGACAAGCAAGGACCTACCCTCCCCTGGATCTTTCCCTTCACTTCCCAGCTTTATGTTCTTATATAACTATTCTTTAAATGATTAAAACAAATCCTTCTCTGCCTCTGAGGATCAGTTTGACTCTTTTTTTTTGAAGACATCATAATAATACAATGCTTGTCTTTCTACTTCAACTGAGCACTAAAGTATTTACTTGTTTTGCTTATTATTATATATTTTTAAATTTTATTGTTGTTTTCCTAGAAGAATGTTAGTACTACTTAAGACCATAAAAAGGGTTTTCATTTTGTTATAAGCAAAAGAACAAGTTATGTATACATGTTAATGGGGATCTAGGCCCACCAAGCATCTTGCTGGGGTGGGGGTTCTTAGTAATCACATTTCTACCTCAAAGGGCTGAAGTGTTCCTTGGATATAACAGCTCCTAAAATAGCAATTGAATCTTAGAAGATGCTGAAGGGTGGGTGAAGAATTGCATTCTGAGGGGATCAGACATCCCTGGAAAACCATTCACTTGTGTGACCAAGTGATATCTCTGAATCTTCTGAGTTTTCATCTCATGAATAGCAATAATAACACTGTGTTACTTAAATGCCTTTGAAGATTAATTACATTGTAAATACTGCCTGCGACAGCGAAGAGATGCTTTAAAATTGTGCAGTTGTTGAAGATGATCATTTTCTATAGAAGAAGATGAAAAATCTTAATTTGCCTTGTAGACTCTATATTTAACCAAAACTAGATTATTTTGATAATATATTCCAAATTTGCCATAAACTTAAGTCTTAATTGTATATTCCACTGAATATCAACTAAGGAAATGGGCTTATTGTCCCAGGTAGGGATAAAGATGCCTTTTGGTACCACATTACTACCTGCTGAGTCCTGTTGGAATATGATAAAAAGGCAACAATTACTCTCAGATTAATGCCCCAAATAGGGTTTCCTTATACAGTGAGGAAACTCATCGCCAGTGTGTTACCTATACTGCGGAGTCACAGTATCTCATTGTAAAGTACCCCTTTCCTCTGCGAGTGAAATCAGCTGTAGATAGTTAGAATGAGAGCTGACAAATGAAAACAGGTGGTTAGTGAGGAGCTTGAAACGCAGCTGGCAATCATTAATCTGAACCAGCGCTCAGCAGCCCACAGAGACACCCAGGGAATCTCACCAAGAAAGTTTCCTGCTGGTTTCCAGAGTGGGGACAACTGCAAGCTGTGAATATGTTTACTCCATCTCTGGGCAAGCACTGAGCTTTTATGTTTTAGAACCAGTATCAAAATTCTATTTATTACACTACATGGGGAAATGCATTTGCTATTTGCTTTTTCAAGCTTCTAGAAAGAATATACAAATAAATAGATAAAAAATAGAAAAATATTCTTATGTTAACTTATGCAAGAAATAAGTCTCCAATTCCATCTTAAAATTCGGAGACATTCTTCCGACCAGGTAAGTTGTTTTCCCCTTTTCTATTTAGTTATTTTGGCATGAATTATAGGGTTTGTTTATTTTTGAGGGGAGAATCTTCCTCTAGGGAACAGTTTTGAATTTAAAATGTCCTTAATATAACGGACACATACCCGTATCTCTGTGGTCACACCAGTATTATTCTCACTGCTCAGAAAGAGTCTTTCTCACTCCAGTAACTCACACTGAATTAACCAGTGGAAAAAGTAACTTCAAACATGAAAACCATCAACTATTTCACAGCATTTCTTAAATGGTACTTGATGATGAAATGCCATACAGAAACAGATACTTCAATATTGTGCAAATGTTATCACCCTCTTATGAAAGCAGGAATTCTTCATAAAAAAGTTTTAATTAACATAGTTTAATACAAGACCTGCCTTGTATGATACTGTACATTTTTTAAAATACATTGAAATATTTCATTGACCTTTTAAAAGATTTTATTGTAAGATTTTTCAGCCACAGATCTTTAAAATATGGTTATTTTTAAGAAGGGTTGTAACTGGGTCTAATACATCTCATTTCTTAAATGTATACTCATTTAATTACAGTAGAACCTCTGTAAGTTGACCACCAAGGGACTGGAACAAACTGGTCAATTTATGGAGGGGGTCGGCATAAGGAGCGAGGCCTACTGTGCTGATGTGTGCATGTGGTGCATGTCTGGTCTGGGAAAATTAGGTCCACTTAGGGTGATGGTCAACTAGAGACTTTACTCCTTTAGTTTCTTACACATTTTTTTCTAATAAATACTCATTTATTAGATGTTTTCTAAATCCCAGGTATTGTGTTTAACAAGTTACAGGCATTATTCTATTTGACATCCATTGCAACCCTATTAAATAAGTATTATTATTTCCCCCATTTTAAAGACAAGAATTCTGAGCCTTAGATGCATCATGAAAGGTTGCTCAGGTGTGATATGTGTTTAACTCCAAAGCTCAAGTGTTTCACAGCATTGATGCCCCTCTACAGTAGCCTGCCAATGTTTATAATGTTTTTGAATAGAAGACTTTTTTTCTATGCTTCTGGGTATATCTTGCCTTCATTCTTTTTCAAATAATTCTGAAATGTACACGATAAGAGCAGGACTTTTTAAATTACTTCTTCAAGATTTGAATATCATAATCCTGACAGAGAATCATCGTGGTCATTGTATTCAAAGGTGACACAGTGTACAGGAATGCCAGGGTGGAACTTCGGTGTGATGAGGCTGACTTCACCAACTTAAGCCCATGCTTATATATCCAGTAGAAAAAATAATCCCCAAGAATGGGTGTGGTCGTTCATGCCTGTAATCCTAGCACTTGAGAGGCTAAGGTGACTGCATTGCCTGAGCTCACAGGTTCTAGACCAGCCTGAGCCAGAGTGAGACCTCGCCTTTAAAATTAGCCGGGCATTGTGGCAGGCACCTGTACTCCCAGCTACTTGGGAGGCTGAGGCAAGAGAATTGTTTAAGCCAGGAGTTTGAGGTTGCTGTGAGCTGTGACACCATAGCATTCTACCAAGGGCAATACGTGAGACTCTGTCAAAAAAAAAAAAAAAAAAGAAAGAAAGAAAGAAAGAAAGAAAGAAAGAAAGAAAGAGAAAAAATCCCAGAAAAGGGAGTCTGTGGTTGTAACTATTCTTTTCTGACATATAAGCTAAGTGCCTTTGTGCACGATAAGGAGGTGGGTGGTAGCATCTATTCTAATTGATGATTTGGGGGTTCCCAGCCTAATAAATTTAACACAATGTTAATAAGCCTAAAGTTTAAGCTAGGCTTGAAAACAGCTTCCTTGGGAGCCTGTAGCTTTACTACTGACTCTGGTTCTCCACCCAGTAAATGGAAATTACAATACTTAGCTATACCACAGGGGATGTTTTAAATAATCAATTATAAAGATTTAGGAGGGTCATTAAACTCACAGTTAACTGCTAAGGATGCTTTTAGCCTCTGCTCTCTGCTAGTGGGATGGAGCCCACGAGCTGCCCCGTACACCCCAAGCATCTTTGGGTTTAAGCACCTGTTTTCAGTGCACCTGCTTGTGGAAATCAAGAAGAATGAAACATGTTACAAGAATCAAGAGGAATCATTGGCTGGAAACAACCCATCACCTGTCCACTGTCACTGATTTATACTATGCCCTCATTTGAGTGCAGCAGTTCTCAACCTGTGGGTCAGAACACACAGGGACTGTATGAAAGGGCTGCAGCATTATGAAGGTTGAGAACCACTGTTCTAGTGGCTCCTACACAGTCTTTCCCCAGCTTATTAGCATTCTATCTCTCATACATTGTCTTCAGCTGGATGGATTCATTGACGTTAATCAGACCGCAAACTGGGCCTAGTCCCTGGAAACCCCCCTGGTGGGTTCCCTGGATGCAGGCCTTGCTCAGGGGTCATTCCAACAGAAAGGGCTCTGTGATCACTCTATAACTGAGTCCTTTCTGCCCCCACCATCGCTCTCTCACCCTTTACTCTGCCTTTTTGTTGCAGCAATTATGATGCTTTAACACATTATATTCAGTTGTCTTATACTACGTATGTGTCTCCACACTCCATGAAGCCAAGCTCTGTGCAAACAGAGAATGTTTTAGTGTGTTCCCAACACCAGTAGGGTCACATTATAGGTGTTCAGTAAACACATGCTGGCTAAATGGATAAATAAAATGGGATATATGTTTCACATTATATGTATTTCAGTCTTTATTTCTCAGGTTTCTGTGTGCAATAACCACTGATAAAAATTACACCTGACTTTTGGCATTTGTAAAGTGGAGAAAAATGCTGTTCTTCTAAAAGACTTACAAGATAATCAGATTAGAAGCTGCTGTATAAATACATGAAAAGACAGAAATGTAAATGTATGTCTGACCTGGTGTTAATTTTATCAAGTACACATCTGAGCTTATTTTAAACTCTCTTTAGGATACGCAGTTTGGTGCAGGTTCAAAGTTCAGATTGGACAGGGTTCCAATCTAAACAAGCCATTTACCAACTGAATATTGCTTGAACTATAAATCAAGTATTTACCTAAAGTTTTCCTCTGAAAAGTTTATTAATAGTATTAAATAACATCCAGAAAAATAACTGATGTTTTCTGGGTGCTTGATATGTGTTAGTTTTTCTTCTTCACAAAGCAAGTACATAAACTTTTATTTAACCAGAAAACCAGGCAAATGCTTCAAAACTCTAATTTTTCTTTTCCAAAGTCTAAGTCATCCTAGATCACTGTGCAAGTACATTTGCTGCTGATCAAGCTGTAAAAAGAACTTTGTCCTAGCTACCTACTTCCTCACTCTTGTGGCTCTTTTTGTACATTTTTTGGTAATAATTTCCATATTTGAACTTCCTTCCAATAATCTCAGTGATACTAAGAACTTGGTTCATGCCCATCACCCCCTTTATCCCACGAATTTTACACCAGCGATTTCACCTGTTGTTTTCTTTTTACTGTGACCTACTCTCTGCTGATTCCCTAGCACAGCCCTGTCATCTGAGACTCAGGCTCCTCTGTGTAACCAGTGCCGGCTGACTCCACCTCAGAGCCTCTGGGAATGTTGAAAAGTGTATCATCAGTTCACCCCCAGTAAAACTGTTCTTCTCGTGTCCACTTGATAACCAAATGGAAAAAGTAGGAAAAGACGAGGACAGGGCTGACTTCTGGGTTTGTATCGAATGGGGCAGGAACATTGAGAAGAGGGTGCGTTGACCACATGTCCTGAGTCTGAAATGATGTGATGGTTGTGCAGATGTGTAACTTCAGAGAAGCCCGGACAATGTGACCTTGATGCAAGAATCAAAGTCAACATCACCAGAGACGGGACAAATCTAACTCGATAGGACACAATCAGCGCATCACTTTTTGTGATATTTATTTCAAATACGGGTAACTTGAATCAAAGCAGGTCAAAATGTTAATCAAAATGAAATGACATTTTAGAAAATATTAATTTGAGTAATTTTCAAAAATGTCAAAATCATGAAAGTCAAGGAAAGACGGAGGAAGAGACACGGTGACTGTGAGATGTGGTTCTGATCTGGATCGCGGTGCTGTTAGAACCACTGGCAGAATCTGAGAGAGGTCAGGGAGTATACAGCAGTGAGGTGTGTCCTGTTTATTTCTTGCCTTGGCTGTCACTGGGTTGGCGTCCAGGAGAAGGTCCCTGTTTGCAGGCAGTGTACAGGATCATATTTAGGACGGTGGGAAACCTGTTGACAACGTATTCTGAAATGGTTTGGGGGAAACATTGTTTGAATTGCACCTGAATTTTTTTCTGTAAATTTGGCATTGTTTAAAAAAAAAAAAATGATTTTAAGTCTGTGACTCAAAGGAGTAGGGCGCCGGATCCATATCCCAGAGGTGGCAGGTTCAAACCCAGCCCTGGCCAAAAACTGCAAAAAAAAAAAAAAAAAACAAAAACCCAAAACCAAAAAACAAACAAAAAAAACTTTAAAAAGAGGCTGCAATTTTAAATGTTAGGAAAGCCATTGTAATTATAAACTATATAACAATGCAATTAGATTTATATCTAAAAGATCAATATGGCTGTTCTGCAGATGGTATTTGTGGGGATGGGAGAATGGAAGAGTCACAATATCCTGGGAATCTACTTTCCCCTTGGGAGAATTACAGTCTGTCCCCCTCTGGGAGGACAAGTTAACCAGTGGTAGCTCCAGGCCGAGCTCTCAAAGCACATGTCTGTGTGTGGAGTCTGAGAAGCACAGACGCCAGAGAGAACCCACAGCAGCTGTCCACAAAACAGGTGCTGAAAAGCTCTGAAGAAGAAGTGTGCCAGGTTTATTGCAGAGATGGAATGAATAGAAAAGGCTGACAGATTGCAGGTGTGAGTGAGGAAAAGAGATTGATCAAGTGACTCATAAGATTGTAACTTGCAAGTGGAGCAACAGCTGAGTGGCAGGGTTTACTCACAGGCAGAAGGCACTGGCCACAGGGAACCAACATCCAGAGTTCCCGTTTCCTTACGAATAGGCAATTCATTAAAGAAGAAATTCAATGGCCGAAGGCATGAATTAATATTCAACTTAACTAGTATTCAAAAACAAATAAACAAAACATGAAGACATTTTTCACCTATCAGATACAGTTTTTTCTTTCCATTTTGATATCTACACAATTCTATTCTAAAATCTATTTTGAGGTGCAGAAATGAGTTCTTTTCAGAAAATGAGAAACAGTACAAGATTATACTTTTATAAAATAAAAGTGTGGATAATTTACATTATCTATATAAATATATGCATGGGTGGCCCAGCCTAATTTTGCTTGTATGCATTTGTGAAACTCTAGCGGGTCATATTTAAGGAAGCTGAATTGGTATTGAGTACTGGGACTCATATCAATACAGTGGGCTATTAGAATTAGATTCCAGTTGATTTTTTGATTGATTATTGGCATCCAATGAGCACAGGGAAGGTCTCCTGATCCCGCAAAGCACCAATTCACCGCTATTAATAGTGTGTACAGGATGTCCTGGACTATTAGTCCTCCACATTTTCATCAGAATCGTAATGTACACTTAAGAAATTGGATATATCTGTATCTACACGTATGTAGCTCTATCTAGCTGTAATAACACATCTATCTAACCATTTCTATTACATATGACCAATAAAAGCTGGAGACATGTTCCCCGGTAGATTTTCCATGTGTGTTAGTTTATTTTTTCTTTATTAAGTACAAATACTACTGCAGTGCTTAAGGGAATTATTGGGTTTATCTTGTTAACTTACTTGTGTTACCTGCAAGGAAAAATTTCTAATCAAATTTTACAAAATAAAGCTATACCAAATGTTTTCGGAAAAAATATTTTTAAGAATTGCTAGTTATTATCACCACTCAAGTTTCTAAGAACTTTGGTTCTCATGACAACTCTCACCACGGGACCTCTCCTAAAATAATTAAATCAATAATCTGTACCTTGATTATGCAATGCCGTGCCCCTGAAATATTCAACATGCATCAAGGGGTATCTCAAAGGCAGTCAGAGAAATCACTGCTAGCAAGAACCAAATGATGAATCTTCTTTTAATTTGGCTAACTGGTTTCTAAGTTCTGTCCTCACTTACATTTGGGTCTCATTAAATCTTGAGTTTTCTATCAGAATAACTCAAAACAGTTTATGCTATTATTCTGGAGTTTGGTTTTTACCAGCCCCTAGAATTTATTCAGTATGACACAAAACTGGTTCCAAAAAAACAAGGATTGGGGTTACAACATCAACATATAAGTTTTAGGGAGCACAATTCAACCCATGCCACCTACCACCTATGTGGCAAATGTTAAAACGCCAAATACACATATCAGTATTGTAATTTGTCATACTGAATAGTGGGGAAGATTATAATTCCATAAATTGAAATTGTTCGACACATATATTCTTTCTGCCTGAAAATTTCTCACCTATGATCTCTCTCATATCATGGAAGTTTCCACTCAAATGCTTCCTTCTTAAAGGAAATGCTATTTTCTCTGCTCCCAGACTCCATCGTTGGGTGTCCAACAGCAGCCTGTGGGCACCACGTGGATTCTGGGAGGAATTTTTGGCTGTTCTGTGGTGGTGGGTATCACAAATACTGTCCACAGACTTTTTCTTCTAGTATGTAGCCCAAGACACCTCTTCTTCTTTCAGTGTGATGCAGAGACGCCAAAAGGTTAGACACCTCTGTTGTTTCCATAGCTTTTACACTATCTGGGAATGACTTGTTTGTTTTTTAGAGACAAAGTCTCACTTTATCGCCCTCAGTAGAGTGCTGTGGCATCACAGCTTATAGCAACCTCCAGCTCTTGGGCTTAGGCAATTCTCTTACCTCTGCCTTCCAAGTAGCTGGGATTACAGGCACCTGCCACAACGCCTGGCTATTTTTTGTTACAGTTTGTCTGGGGCTGAGTTTGAACCTGCCAACCTCAGTATATGGGGCTAGTGCCCTATGCACTGAGTCACAGGCACCACCCCTGGAATTGACTTGTTTGTTGACATGATTTGTCCCTCTACCCCTGTAGAAGGCAAGCTCCTTCCAGCAGGGACACCACCTGTCCCATTCATTGCTCTATCCCCAGCAGAAAAGACAGCACCCGATACGTGAAGACCCTTCAAAAGCATTTGTTGAATGAATGAACACATACGCTACATCCAACATTTTGCACTTTTCTCTGGATATGGCAAACCATATTAAAAGACAATTATGAAGCCCTTACTGCGTGCTGTGGGAGGACCTGCATGAATAACGGGTGGCTCGGGCCCCCAGTGAGATGGAGTTTTTATCTTCTTCCTATCTGCATTGCTCTATTTTAACAGCTATCTCTGTGCAATACGTGGGTATCATTTTTACCTCTAGAGAGATGAAGCATGAGGTGACGTTGAAGATTTAGTTATCAGATATAAAAACAGAAGCACATCTAATCATTTTAAAGACCAGAGAACTGAGTCTAAGAGGTGTAATGACTGTCCTAACTAGTTAGTGACTATGCTAAATCTAC
Source organism: Otolemur garnettii (assembly GCF_000181295.1). Lineage (NCBI taxonomy): Eukaryota > Metazoa > Chordata > Mammalia > Primates > Galagidae > Otolemur > Otolemur garnettii. Next base: position 5,840,746 of record NW_003852422.1, read on the forward strand.
AATTTAGCTCTCACGAGATTCACCATCTGTGCAGAACAAAAATGGAAGCCAGCTTTTCTTGGTTTGGATTTTAGTACCTACCAACTTCCACAGACACTCCTTGTCTTCTGGCCATGCTATTAGTGGAAAAGCAAAGGTTCCGGGCACATTCTATTCCCGACAGGGTGATGGGTTATCTCCCTGCACACAGAGACTTCCCAGGTCTCTATGGTCAAGTACATCAGCACCCGTCTCCTCACTGGCTGGTGACAGCTGCCCCCTTTTTTAGCATATTCTGAACTTGTATGTCAGCTCAAGAAAGTATGGCCCTGTACATTTCAATTTCCTTATAAATTTGGGTTCTATGTTATAGCAGCAATTTGGGGAGAGGGATAAAATGTCTGATCAGAAATAGAAGAAGATTCTATTATCAACTCTGCTATTGGCTGATCTCACTGCAGACCTTCAATTCAGGGTAAAGCACACAGCTAAGCCATCCCCGTAGCTCCTTATCGAGACCGCCAAAGAGGAAAGGAGCCTGGAGGGGCCCAGACAGGGTAACGCCATCAAGATCATCCCTCATGGAGAATCAGCAGGCAGGAGGCGGGGGCTGAGACCTTCGACTCCCGATCAGCCTTAGATTAGGGAAGCTGGGTTATTTGCCCTGCAGAGATTAAATTTGTTTCCCCCCCCCCTTTCTAAATGTGTTGTCAGTGTGGCTGACACTTTATTACCGAACGTTCCCAATTCCCCAGCTGTCACTCTTCTACCTGGTCTTTCAGGGGCTTGGGATTCTTTCTTAATCCTATTTTTGAATTTTGACACCTTTGCATTTTTTCATGAGTGCCTTGTTTCAGAGATCAATAAAGGGTAGCTGAGGAGTTTGGGGTGATGCTGCACTGCCTCAAGCTGCCATTGTCTTCGTGTGTGACAGTGTAGGCCACTCCCGGCTGCCCAGATTTTATACGTTAAATGGGTGTAAATTCTCCTTCTTCCCGTAGCAACATCTCCCTCACTGGCCTCCAGCCCAGGTTGGGGTCCCTCCAAGAACCCTGACATTGACACTCTGTCAACTTTAATAACTCACTTAATTCTGTATTTCTCCAAGCACAAAATCCAGAATCAAATGATTTCTCAGGCCCCTTTCAGCTCCAGATTTAGTTTATAAATCAAATTAAAAGTATCTGCCTAAAAGCATTGATACATTGCTCAGTTTTCAATAACTACTTTCCAATAAATAAACTGCCAAGCCAATTCAAATAATAGTCTCTTTCTCTTTCTCTCTCTCTCCTTCCCTCCCTCTCTCTGTGTCTCATTTTAGATTAATGATATGCCAAGTATTTTAATATTAATGATACCCTAACTAAGTGCCCCCTCTCCAGTTGCACTGACTTCTCACTAGATTGGTGACACAGCTCAAAATCATTCTCCTGCTGCCCGTTGTCACATTTGCATGAAGGTGAGCTTTCCCGCACATGCTGCGGGCGCAGGTGGGGGGGGCAGGGCACTGATTGGCAAGGCCCTGCTGAAACCCTGCAGTTATATTATCTGGGGACCATCTGGCTGGTGAGAGCCGCACATTGTGTGGACTGATCTTGTACATATTTTGAGGTGTGTGTAAACCCGTTGGTGAGAAGTTCTATAGCAACTCCCCTGCATTTTACATCAAGCGCCAACAGACCTCGATACTCATCCGTCAGTAACAGATGGCTTTTCATTTTATCTTTTTCTTGTATAACAACTACTGGCTGGATTTTAAGGTCCCTGTGACACTAACTAATACATGACAGTGAGTCAGGACAGCAACTCAGAATACACCATCACATTGATTGGGCAGGGTTTGTGCGTAACATAAAATGACCTCGTAATTATTCCTTCCGATATTACAGGCACAAAGACACCCTCTATAAATCCCTCTCCACATGTTAACACAAGTTTAAAAATGTTCTGCCAGATGTTTAGAAAAAATATTCAGAGCTTTTCTTTCTTCTTTAAATTTTCCTTATGGTAAACAGGATGTGGCATTAAATCATTTTTGTTTCCTTAATACAAAAGGCTTTCACAAAAGGCTTTCACAAAACTGAGCGCACTTGAGTCGCAGTTCTTAGTTACCTAGACTGTCTACTAGGACTTACCAATTGAATGACTTCTCCAAAGTATGGGCAGTATTTGGTAATTTTCTGTTTAAATCTTCACTTTGAAAATAATAATTAAAAACATAACCCATCAAAAAGGCGAGCACTTAATGCAATTTTATTGCTTGTTTTACTGAAAAACAGTTAGCTTACTGCTATAAATAGTAGTTTATTGGCTTTTAAAAAAATCTTTCATGAATTATTCTGTAACTTCTATAAATATATTTAATTCAATGAAGTTTAGTTGGGGGGACTACAAGCCATTACATTTTTAACTATACTTTCAATTCTACCGTCTTTCTTCTCCCCATCTATGGTTAGGATGGCAGATATTTTAACTCTGTGTCAGTTTTACACAAGAGTGTGTGAATGTTGCTCTCTGCATTATAAAAATCAGTTTCTCTCCTTTTTGCCTGTTGTACAATATCCATTATTCTTCCTGCAAGTTCACTGATTCTGTTCTTCCACTCATTCTTTTTTAGCCCATTCACTGAGGTTTTTTTTTTTTTTTAATTCAGCTATGTTTTGCAGTCATAAAAACACCAGTTGGCTCTCCTTTGTATCTTCTATTTCTTTAGTGAAAAACAAATACTTCTTAAAAATTTGTTCTAAGTGTGCTCACAATGTGACGCCTTTTGTTCTGTCTGCTTAGTTCCTTGTCAGGCAATTTTAGCATCTGTATCATCCTGGTGTCTACAATTCACTGCTTGTATTTTCTCATTCAAATTGAGTTTTTCCTGGTCTTGGTATGACGAGTGATTTTCAGTAGAAACCAGGACACAATATGGCACTTGGTCTTCTTTCAGTTTTCTGTGTTAGTTAGGTCCACCTTCCATGCTTCAGGCAGGACACAGACAGTGCCTCAGTCCTGCTAGGTGGGTGGGGGGTGCAGGTTACCCATCAATCTCTGTTGACCAGAAAAGAGGGGGTAAGGGCTGCTCCGACCTTTGGTAGAGTGAGAATTTGGCTCCCTAGTGGGCCTCTGCTGACCCTGGGGAATTGGCCCCATTACTGCTGGCAGTTGGCTGCTGGTGAAAGTCTGGAGTCTCCCCTCATCTCCCCAGCAAGGAGGCAGAGGGGTGTCTCATCACTGCTCAGGGGATGGAAGTCCAGGACCCCCACATGGTCTGCATTGTCTCTGCTCTGTGTGGTACCTCGTTCCTGCCCAGCCCAGCGACAGCGCCCAGGGGGAAGATTGGGGTTCCCTATTATAGTTGTGCAAAGGTGAACAGTGAGGCTCCCCATTCCCTTTGATAGTGATAGTGGCTGGAGCGGAGAGGTCATTGTCTAGTGTCTCTGTGATGGTGGCTGAAGCAGAGAGGTCATTGTCTAGTGTCTCTCTAATCCAATTTTCACAACCACTTTGAATCAAAATTTTTTCTCCTATTTTTACTGAGATAATAATTTAATGCATGTTATTTTATACTTTCAAGTGGAAGTGTACAATTTTTTTAGCATAAGAAATTTTAGCTCACTTCCTTTACTGAAGACAGTTGAATATAATTGGAACCATCAACACTGAAACAAGTTCTTTCAATATAACTTTGTACTAGAGGAATGTCGGTTCTACAGAGAGTGATTGAATATTTGGGTTTATGTATTAACATTCCATATCCGTTATCTGGAGGCGTTTGATTCATGTCCTTTCCTCTTTCTCTTTTTCATCCCTGTAGATGAAGGGACTTCAGTGAGCAGAACTGGCAGCTGAGGAAGCCTTTCAAAGAAATGTTACTTTATTTATCAACTTGGAAAATACGTGGTAAGTCAAATCATAATTTTTTCTTTTATGTATAAGATTGAAGGAGTCATCTTATGGGGTCTTAACCACGTCTGTGAGCTAAGATAGATTTTCATTTTCTATTTTTTTCATATTTACTTCCTGAGAAGATTAGTTCAAAAGTTTAGCAGTTAAAAAAAAGGTTGTTAAATTCAAAACAAAACAAACTATTTTAAGTGATTTTCATAGAAATCATTTTATTTTTGAGTCTGTATATATGTGATAAATGCTATAAATGACTCCCATATGGCAACCAGGTATATGAAGAGAATTCCTTTCAGTTATGGAAATAGTCTGAACTTGGAGTAGTGCAGGCAAAATTTTGAATTTCTAGTCATAGAGATTTGATTTCAGTTCTCTCACTTAATCTCTGTCAGATTTTTTACTTTTTAAAATAAGACTGTAGGGAGTATTACGAATTTTTGTAGACTTCAATGATTAGGAATAACCGTCCTTTGGGCAAGAATACCTTAAGTGCTTTTTTTTACGTAGTTTTACTCAACATTCAGTGGAAACAACTGTAGAAGAAATAGCATTCAACACCCCCTGCCCGCTCTCAAGACACACGTGAGTCTCTGAGAGGCGCATCACAGCTGATGCCCCGCAGCTGCGGCCACAAGCTCCCGCCAGGTGCAGGACCCCGCAGCCTACAACTCACACCTGACAATCTGGGGCTCCAGGCAGGAATGAACCGTAGATTTTGCAGGCATTTCTAGAATTCTGAAGGATTTATCTTCTTCTTTTTAAATGACATGGAAATGAAGGTTGCAAACCTTCAAACGCATGGAGGTGCCGCTTTCCCAAGTTGTGGGCCAGTGTTGACAGTAAAACTCCTCCAGCCTTTGCAATTATTAGAATCATTCTCCGATTTTATTTAAAGTTATGTGTAATCAGTAGCAAAATAATTCTCTAACGATCACGTAACGTTAAATTGATTTTCCAAAACACACAAAGTCGAAAGAGTTATGTATCACCAAATATCTACAGAAAACTAAAAAACTATTCCCCAAGTATTATAGTTTCTGGATTCCTGGAGAAGTACACCAGCGACATCTGCTGGCGAAAACAGAACACGTCTTGTTAAGAGATGAATTTTCATTCTCCGGGCAATAACAATTCTATTTCCACTGCTCTAAGATTTTATATCTTATATTTTAGAGATAAGCACATTTTTATAGTTACAAAGATTAATTAAAATGTGTGGGCACCATATGGCTTATTTTTAGGAGAAGACTTTGATTAAAAAGGTAAATACATAATCCACTTAGATAATCAAACAAGGGTTGTTATCTAAATAATACAGAAAAACAACACACAGCTTCCGCAACGAATAACTGAGAAATTTCAGAACAAAGCATAACGTTCAGATCCTGTTCCCCCAGTAACTAGAGCAGTGATGGTCAAATAAGTGATTAAGATTAAGTGATTAAGATCTAAGTGATTAAGATTTATGCAAATTTTATTAGAAGCTAAGTTGCACCGGGGCTACCAGCCTGATTTTATATTAACTTGGAAGGATTCTCCATGCAGCTGAGTCTGGGTAGGTGCTGAGGACGTTGTATCAACTTGGTCCATGTACTAGACGCAGTACTGTTACAACACACTCAGGGATACTTAGAGCAACAGTGAAGACCATCTGGAGAAACACGTGGCACTCTGCTAATAGATCCTGTTTTCTGGGTTTTGTAAATGAAATTACACTGAGAGTAGGTAATAATCTTTGGGTGATAAAGTATGTGATTTCTTTAAATTCACTGGCCTTAATAAAATAATTCATCAATTTTAATTGAAATTTTTATTTAGATAACTTGAGTTAAATGCAATTATAAGAAATAATATTAACAGATCTCTTGTATACTTTTCCAGGCTTCCCAAATGGTAACATTTTATAAGACTATATGTAATAACACAATCAGGATGTTGACATTTGTATAATCCAGCAATCTTATTCAGAGTTCTCCAGTTAAAAGTAAAATCATTTACATGTATGAATTCAGTTGTGCATAATTTTACCATGTTTACGTAGCCATCATTTTCATTCATTTTTGAGACCAAATGGAGACATCATAGAGAGGGCATATATTGATTTGACATTTTCAAATTTCAATAAACAACTTACTCATCTTGGCAAACATTATGCTTAAAATATGATACTGATTAAGATTTTTAAAACACAGAATAATGAAAGAGGCTTAATGCATTTGGAATAACAAGGCATCAATGTAAAATTTAATTAATTTAAATAATTATTTTTTCCCTTTTGTGAAAAGTTTACTAAAATGTTTGATGACTAAATGGTTAAAAGCTGTGAAGAATGGTTAAAGTATTCAAAGCCGTGAAGAATCTGAGATCTCACTTTTCTTGCAAGTCAACAAACTAGCCTGGATGGATAAATATTCATACATACATAGATAGACGACAGATAGATGTATAAATGTGCGACCACCGTATCAGAGAAGACAGCTTTTGTTTTTTTCCACAGATCATCTGGTGTCACTTCTCCAAGCCCCAATACCCAAAGAGTGAATAAGACCTGGATGTCCCCTGTGGGTGCAATGTGATTTATGCCACAAATGGGGAACTTGAAATTATTTGATATAAAGCCAGGTGTGCAAACTATCCATATATGTTATTTCTCTAATCCTAATGCAGGATGATAATGTGTTTATTATATATTACACATATGTATAGTTTGCAACCTGCCCCATCTTCCCTTCAGAGATAGGGTAAGAGAGAGGGTGAGGAAGAGAGAGACCTTTGTTCTAAAACATAAACAGATCCTTCCTGGGGAGAGAGAAAAGCTCTCTAGCTTTTCATCATCAGGCTGAAATATAAGCAAATGATGCCAAAGAGACTGTAAGTCTGCTCAGAGAAATGTACTGTCTCTAACTTGCAAGATGTTTTCTACTAAATCATCTTTTTCTTAGGATTTTAGTAATGTTGACTCAATAAAACTAAACTTCACAGAAACATGAAAGTATTTGTTGAACACATCTCCTGCAAAAAGGACACTTCTTCTTCTGGGAGGATGAGTAGATCACATCAGGCCACAGCTATCATTTAATAAAAAATAAATAAATAAAAACTGTCAACACAGAGAGGACTTGGTAGAATAAAATTCCAGGAGAAGGAGAAAGTTTCATGGGGTGTCTGCGTTAAGACTAGAGAAGTTAGCTGAACTTGCAGTGTTTGCCAAAGACAGTGCCAAAATCACTTGATGATCAACTTCAATCATGCAATTCTTATTTTTCTCAAAAAAAAAAAAAAAAAAGACATTTTGAATCATTGATGTGAACTGTGAGGCTAAAGACATAAGTCAAAACCTCAGAAAAGCAGAGCACAAATTCTTTTCAACAAATCATGCTGGAAAAATTGGTTATCCTCATATAAAACTGCACCTTAACCCTCACCCATTCTGCATATAAAATTAACTCAAAATGATCTGAAATGTAAAGCCTGAAACCATAGCACTTCTAAAAGCAAATAGGAGAGCTTTGGGACCTTAAAACATGAAACATAAAAAGTGACACATTATACTTTATCAAAACTAAAACTTTTTAAAAGACCTCTTTAAAAAAATGGAAAGGTATTTTGTAGTTTTAAAGGAAAAAATGCCAATCAGATATCTAAGAATATTTGACTATTATAGCTCAATAATACTAATACAATTTATTTTGAATAGCAAAATGTTGCAGATTTGGATTGTTAATAAGCCCATGAAAAAGGTCAACATTATTAGTCCTAAAGAAATGCAAATTAAAACTGCAGTGCAGTGCTGCTGCTCACCTGCTGGGAAGCTGGTTCAAAAACAAGACCACACCAAGACTGGAGTGGAGCAGAACTGCCAAAGCATACGTTGTTAGTGAGAATGAAAAACAGAACAACCATGGAATATTATGCAACCTTAAAGAAAGGTGGAGACTTTACCTCCTTCATGTTTACATGGATGGAGCTGGAACATATTCTTCTTAGCAAAGTTTCTCAAGAATGGAAGAAAAAGTATCCAATGTACTCAGTCTTACTATGAAACCAATTTATAGCTTTCATATGAAAGCTATAACCCAATTATAGCCCAACAAGAAGGGGAAAGGGGAGAGAGAGGGGAGGGCAGGGGGGAGGATGGTGGAAGGAGAGTAATTGGTGGGGCCACACCTACCCTGCATCTTATAAGGGTACATGTGAAATTTACTAGGGGTAGAATATAAATGTCTTAACACAATAACTAAGAAAATGCCGTGAAGGCTATGTTGACCAGTTTGATGAAAGCATTTCAAATTGTATGTAAAACAAGAACATTGTACCCCATGATTTCATCAATGTACACAGCTATGATTTAATTTTTTAAAAAAAGAGTCAAGAAAGGAAAAAAAAAAAAACAGAACAACCCCTTTTGCTGGAATTTGTCATAAATAATGTCAATGGTCATTAACTGGTAAATGAGTATTAAAAATGTAAATATATGTAGTGCAATACTACCACTTAATTAATAGCCAACATATTTTCTCTTATGATTTTCCTTGAATGATGCTAGAGTGAGGGGTGCCAACATCTTCTGATTTTCTTTTCTCTAGCTTACTTTATTGTAAGAATAAAATACATAGTACACATAATGTATAAAATACGTGTTAACTGACTATGCTATTGGTTAGGTTTCTGATTAACAGTAGGTTATTTGTGGTTAAAGGTTTGAGGGAGTCAAAGTTATAAATGAATTCTCTGATTGTGGAGGATGTTGTCACCCCTAACTCGAGCATTGTTCAAGGATCAAGTGTAATTTTACTATATATTAATGGTTCAGTCCTATGTATATAACCATTGCTACACGGTTACCAGAAAGTTCACAGGAGCTCTAGTTACAGTAGCAAAAAATGTAAACTCTATAGTAGCAAACAAGAATGAAATTGAAAAAAATACACATGGAAGGTTCACACAATGCAATGCTATCCCACTTGGGCATGTAACTTCCCATGTGCAGAAAGATAATGATCATGTTATTGAGGAAAGGAGATCAGAGAGATGAAAGCTGTGTAGTCCATATGATTCCATTTATATAAAGTTTAAATGCATGCAACACTAACCTGTGGTGTTGGAAGTTACAACACTGGTTACTGTAAGATGACTTGGTGATCTGAAGAGGGGAGACCAGGGTTTCCAAGTTACTGGTAATGTTCTGTTTCTTTTATTTTTTTCCCCATTCAAATTTCCTTTATTATTTTTATAGCATAGCTGTGTACATTAATGCAATCATGGGGTACAGTGTGCTGTTTTCATATACATGTTGAAATACTCTCATCAAACTGGTGAACATAGCCTTCATATTTTCTTAGTTATTGAGTTAAGACATTCATACTCTGCTTTTAGAAAGATTCACTTGTACCCTTATAAGATAAACCATAGAGGTGACCCCACCAATTACCCTCCCTCCCCCCATCTACCCCCCTCACCTCCCCTCTCTCACCCCCTTCCCATATTCTAAGGCTATAATTAGGTTATAACATTCCTATGAAAACTATGAATTAGTTTCAAAATAGGGCTGTGTACATTGGATATTATCTGTATTTTACTTCTACTTTGAGAGATGTGCAGAAATTTTGCACCCATTTGGGCCCCTTTCATCTTTCTACTTTTAGAATATAATTGTCTTAAATATTTCCTCTCTATAACATGTACATTGAACACCATATCAGATACCATTTTTATTTCAACCATCAGATACGATGTTAAAATTGATAAGAATATTCTTTACTATTGATCTCAATTTTTATCCATGCCAATAGTCTTTTTTTTTCCTAAAGTTTTAGGCTGCTTTATTGTCTTCATTGTTATGTTAGTGAAATTCTTTTAGCTTTCTTTAAAAGTAGCTCTGCTAGTGACAGGTATTTAGTTTTCCTTTGTCTGGGAATGCCTCTATTTCCTCTTTGGTCTTGAAGGATTCTATCCTCAGGTAGAGAATCTGTGCATAATAGTTCTTTCCCTTCAGAACTTGAAAAATGTGCCATTTTCCCTGGACCTTGACAGTTCTAGACAAGGAGTCTGCTGCCCTGATCTGAGTGTCTCCCGGGGTGGGATGCACTGTTTCTTTCTAGCAATTTTCAAGATTTTTTCTTTGCCTAAGTTTCACAAATTAATTATCATGTGTCTTAGTGGAGTTTTTTTAGAATTCTTGTTTGAGATCTTTGCATCTACTGAGAGAGGATACCCAAGAAGGGTGAGGTCTAGGAGAATAGGTCTTCTCAAAAGACCACAAGGATACACCTGCAGGGTCCTCTCTATGGTGACTCACTCTTGAGAATTTGGAAACTTAACTTCCTGGAACTTGGAAATTTCCAAGTTCTGTGAAATCCTGGAATTCTATAGGGGCTGGAATAGCATCTCCGGCTTGATTCAAACTGGCCAGTGAGAAGGGTACCTATGGGGTGGAACTTTTTGACTGTCCATAAAAAGGGAAAGACCAAGCCAGTAGGGGAGGGCGGCCATTTGACAATCTTCTATGCCATAAGCTCCCGGCCGATAAATAAAGCCCTTTCTCTTATAAACCTGCCGACCACCTCATTCAGCCACTCCAATGCTGGCTGGGTGCAGGCTCAGCACTGAGGACTTCCTCACCCCCACGGGGGTCTGGGAACCGCAGCTCTGACTGTTCCTCCTTTCCACTGGGTCATTCCCCGACAGAGGTGCTGGGTGCGAGGAGGCCACACTCACTCTCAGATCCTGCTGACAGCACGTGGTGGGGGAAGCCAAGAGCCTCCTGCTTCCTCGAGTTGGGCCTGAAGTCCCATTAACCACTCGGCCTCCAGCGCCATCAGGGAAGGACACGGGGTCCTGCTGGCCCCTGTCTTGAGCAAAGGCAGAGCAGGATGGACAGAGGTCAGCTTCCTCCTCACCCCACAAGAACTTCGAGGAAGGGGATTATGGGGTGTTTTTTGTTTACTTGTTTGTTTTTTCTGTTGGTGTTTGGCTGGAATAGGGAAAGTATTGCTAAGATTTTTTTTTTTTCCCTAACATTGGCCCACCCTCGTCCTGGTCCTTTTTCTAGGAGAGCCAGACTTTTCTAGGAGCTGGACCGTTCGTCCCCGCCGGCCATTCTGTTTTTGCCGCATCTTTAGCGCCTCCGGGACACACAGGAGGTGGTGGGGACAGGCGGGAACTCACTGCCTGCCGTCCCTCACGCCCTCGGTCCCACCTGTCTGCCACCAGCTTTTCTTATTTCTGAGTCTTCTTGCGATTGCTTGATGTATTCTGTTCAGAGATGTTTAGTTATAAAAGGGAGGAGCTGCGAGGAGTGGGTTTATTCTACGTTTGCTGGAATGGTTCAATATGATTTTCAAGTAAAACTTTGCCTTGACATCGCAAAACAGGTACAAATTTTAATCAGAAAAATTCAGTATCAGAAAGGGAGTAAATCATTTAATAAAATGATGTATTGACTAATATGGGTTATTGTAAAAGACTCGTAAAGCATCGTGAAATATATTTACTCTGAAGGCAGCAGTGATGAGGTCTTTTCAAATGCCGAGCCCCACGTCCCTCCCTGCTCTGTGACCCGTGTTCACTTCTGGAAATCCCGTCTCGGAGCCAGAGATTTCACAGCACCTTCCTTGGAGGCTGAGTGGCCACCAACTGAGAGGGAGCAGGAGTGCGTGGCATGCAGGAAAGGAAAATAAAACAAACCACAAAGACTGAAGCCTTCAGCATAGTAAGGGCATTCTCTTTCCTTGGACGAATTTCTAATGACTTCTGAGGAACTGAGAGGGGTAGAAAACCTGTCAGTCTGGAAATGAGCAAAGTTTATGGGTCCAAACACCGCAGCTGAAAGAGAATCCTTCCACCATATCAAAGGGCGAGAGGCACGACTATTGCTCAGGGATGCTTGGTGGCTTTGGTCTTTGAAGGGCTACTTTGCTGATGCTGGCTTAGTTCAAAAAGATAAAATAAAAATAAAACAGGAGAGCCTGTTACTCACCCACTGAAAGGCAGATATCACCACAAGGTTCTGTGAACTAGGGAAAGAGAGATTATGAACGTCAGAGGCAGCAGCCCCTTCCCAACTGCCCCTGTCGCTGTAGGGCCGGGCGGAGTGGCCTCCTAGCCCTAAGGGACAGTGAGTAGGAGAGGGTGTCCAGATACACACAGAGTTTGCAGCTGCTACCCTGCCAGTGGGTGCCAGAGACATGAGGGAATTGAGCTACTGGCCACCAAGTGAGGAATAAATGGTGAGGGGGCTGAGGAAGGGAGAGTAGGGCTCTCCCCGTCATAACCGCACCCGGAGCACCACCTTTCTTTCTTTCTTTTTTTTTTTTTTTTGAATTTAAAATATTTATTCAAAAGTTTAAAACTTGCAAAGGGTGTGTTAGGAACTTGGATTCTGATAACCTCAGTCTGGGGACAATAGTTTTCCCATTAGGGGTGCCCATTGGAGGAAGGCATGCCATTGCTCACTTCATCTATCTTTCTTTCTTTCTTTCTTTCTTTCTTTCTTTCTTTCTTTTTCTTTCTTTCTTTTTTTATTGAATGGTAACTATGTACATTAATGCACTTCTGGGGTACAGTGCGATGTTTTCACACACAATCCGAAACACTTCCATCAAACTGGTTAACATAGCCTTCATGTCATTTTCTTAGTTATTGTGGTAAAATGTTCATATTCTGCTCTTAGAAAGGTTCACTTGTACCCTTGTAAGATGAACCACAGAAGAGATCCCTCCAATCCCCCTCGGCACCACCTTCCTATGAACTTGTGTAAACCTTGCACTGATTCCCTGTACACACGCAGATACTCATCACACACTGTACATGTGCAAATTACTTGTCAGTAGAGAAGAAAAATGAAAACGTTCTCTGCACGAGCCCTGCTCTAAATTTTCAGTTTCAGGGTGTGTGTGTGTGGAGTGAACTGTGGTTATTCAGCCCGACATCAAACCAGATACTGCGGGAAGTGACTCTGCAGGTTCAGTTCAGTTACTAATCAGCTCACAGCAGAATGAAGGAATTATCCTTGGATGTGAACCCAGCGTGGTCAGGTGAGCTCTGGAAGGCAGAGTGAGAGATGGTAACAGGCAGCGGGAAAGAAGGCAGAGGGAGGAGGGTCAAAGACACGCACAGTGGACGGAGCCCCAGCCGCCATCGCCAGGACCGGGCCACGCAGGTGTGTCTGCCGCTGAGCATGGACAACCCCCCAAGAGTCAGCAAAGGAATAAGGACCCAGTCCTGCCACGCAGACCACATGGAACTGAACAATCTGAGTGAAGTGGAAAGCAGGTTCACCCTCAGGGCCCCCGGAAAGGAACAGCAACCTCCAACACCTCGATTTTGGCCTTTTGAAACCCTCAGGAGATCTAGCCGAGCGGTCCAGTGCCCATCTTCTGCCCCAAATAACTGGGATAGAATAAGTGCATGTTATTCCAAATGGCTAACTATGTGGCGGTTTCTTATGACAATAGAAACTCACACAATGGCCTGCTCTGCGGAGTTGTTCACGGAAAACACCAGCCATTGCATATAAATAACTCTGCCTTCTGGCTGCTCCTCCTTGGGCTGTGTGTGTGGGAAATGGCTCCCTTGAAAATAAGCACTTGCCGTGTCTTGTCTGCTTTTAAGGTCTTTGATAGAAAAATCACATGTTTCTCTCTGTTTACAAAATCATGAGCCATCCCGAGTATATTCTTTTCTCGATCAGCAGCAATCCATATATATCTCTCCTCGTCCATTTTTGGAGTAGAACTACCAATTATTTCAGACGCCTTCTGGAGCTTCCCAAAATGGATTTCACAAGTGTTGTAGAAACTATTTTTGTCTGACTGCTGTGGTCATTGAGAATTTTAAGAACATCGACGTTTTGAATCTTAATGAAGAAACATTTTTGACTCTTCAAAGGGGCAGAAGACGTCAGAGACCCCTTTACTGAACTTACCCGTTTCCCCATCAGAAGAACCAGGGCAGATTCTGTCTCTGGCTGCCTTGGGTGGGATGGTGAGGATGTGAGTGTGCTGCTCACACCTGCTACGGGGAGGGGGCCCTCAGGAACAGCACAGCAAGGAGGAACAAGTGATGGTGAGGATGTGAGTGTGCTGCTCACACCTGCTACGGGGAAGGGGCCCTCGGGAACAG
>NW_003852422.1:5855207-5864937 GCF_000181295.1 Otolemur garnettii
TACGGGGAGGGGGAGGGGGCCCTCAGGAACAGCACAGCAGGGAGGAACAAGTGATGGTGAGGATGTGAGTGTGCTGCTCACACCTGCTACGGGGAGGGGGCCCTCGGGAACAGCACAGCAGGGAGGAGTCTCCTGCTGCCACCCCACAGGTCTGCCCAGCATCTCAGGGGAGGGCGTGTTTGCACTGGGCAGCTCCCGCTGCTGACCAAGCATAGGGAACAGGAGAGGCTGGTTATCTGTGTCCCCGTGGGGAACACTGGCTGCCAGTATTTTCTCTGAGTTTCACCACAGTCTGAGCCTCTTTCCCCCCAAACTTCCTCCTCTTCACCAGCGTCACACATTAGTGCCTGAATGTGTTCACTGCCCACGTCTGCCCCAGCCCCTCTATTCATAAACACTGCCGGCAATGTACCCCTTGCACCTTAAATTCTGCTTTGTACTTGATTGCTGAGGCCCTGGGCCAGCACACAGACTTCCTGGGAGCACGATGGGCACCCCCTGTTCTGTTCTGCACTGCCGTTCAGCAAAGCCTTCTCAACTGTTGTGTTCTAACTAGATTGTACTTATGGCTTGAATTTGGATAGTTTACCTACAGCAAGGCCTCTTACTTATGATCATGTGAGTTTTCCCATTTCTTCATAATAATTTCAATAGTTTCCCTCTATTGAAATTTGTTATTTTCTATTTCTGTTGCTGACAACCAAGAATACTAACAAATACACCACCCTGAATACACTCTCTGGATCTGTTCAAAAGTATTTTTAGGTCAGGAATGGTGGCGCACACCTGCAATCCTACCACTCTGGGAGATCAAGGCAAATGGATCCCTTGAGTTTAGGAGTTTGAGATGAGCCTATGTAAGACCAAAATTCTGTCTCTACTAAAAATGGAAAAATTACCTGAGTATGGTGGCCCCTGCCTGTGTTCCAGCCGCTTGGGGGGCTGGGGCAGGAGGCTCACTTGAGCCCAGCAGTTTGAGGTTTCAGTGAACTATGATGGCGTTACTGCAGTCTAGTCCAGGTGATAGAGTCTCTCTTTCTCTCTTTCTTTTTTTTAAAGCATTTTTAGTAATTTTCAATGATATTATAATAGCTTTATGCCTATTTTATTTACCAAATATTAAAGACAATAAAAAGCAACAGCTCCGATGTTGTGGGAAGGCCCCTAGGCTTAGGAAACACTTCTCAACTAACTAGAGTTTGTCCAATGCAGCGTCCTGCTCAATTGTCACGCTAACTCCATAAGACGATTCCTGCAGCAGCGAGGAAGATGCTGAAGTACTCTAGGGTTAATCGATTGATGAAGATTACAGAGCCCCAAGGGGAATAACTGGGACTAAGAGACTTTTGTCTTTATTGAAAATAGTTTTTGTGTCTAGAAGAAAATACTGGTTTTCTCAGTGCTGGTCTTCTGTTTTTAACTAAATTCTCAACTCGAGTGGGTTAAATTCCATTATATCCTGAGTGGTAGTCTTAGAAATATTATTGATGGCGAAACTACAGGTATTCTACTTTTCTTGTAATTCTCCATTCTAAAGGTAAAATTATGTTTGCTTTCAAGACACAATTATGCAGAGGTGATTCACAAAGAAATAGAGAGAGAACACTCATCCTTCCCCCCATCTTCCCTCCCTCCATTTCTTTCATCATTTATGTTACTAAGAAAGCATCAACTTAAAAGTCATCGACCAGTCTGGTTTTGGGAACCCTTTAATTGTACACCAGTAAGTCACGCCCTTGTTCAGTGGTCTCCTAGACCAATAGAACATAAGTCCTTGGTGTGGAGTCGCAATAAATCTTAATATGAGTGATAAAAGCTGAGATATAAAACATTTGTTTTAATAATGTAATCTGGGAAACCCTCTGCCCATACGGTGTCCTTGAAAATGGTAGAAATTTTTCCTTAATATAAAATTAATCTTACATATTAGTTCCCCAAATGATGTCATTAAGGATGTAATCATCTGCACTCCAGGAAATGCGCACTGGGCACATGTAATCGCTTTCCCTGGCCTTGAAAATAAAGTGTCATTCTGGGGAAGAATATTTACAGAAAATTAATGTTACGATGTTCAGACTTAGGGTGTGAGACTGGGTAGACCTTGTACTGAGGGAGGAGGCGGTATCTCTCTCTATGCTGAACTGAGAGAGTCAGAGAGAGAACTTTGATACTCTTAGGTAGGGCTGGAGGGCACTTGGTGGTAAACTAGTCCTTAGCATGCTGCATAAAGCTGAACAGCAGTGAAGGATACTAAGTTGGGGACTTCAGGGATTCAGTCTGTAGAGTTGCTCCTACTAGTGAAACGTGAGGACTTGCTCTTGGTACTCTCTCTTTGTCATGTTAGAAGCATGCAATAAAAACATTTATAAAACTGCATCACACTTACTACAATGACTATTATCAAAAAAGACAGAGGATGACAAGTGTTGGCAAGGACGTGAAGAAAAGAAAACGCTTGCAGATGGTTGGTAGGAATATGAAGTGGAACAGTCATTGGGGAATAGAGTGTAGATGTTCCTCAAGAAATTAAAAATAGGCCAGGTATGGTGGCTCCTGCCTGTAATCCCAGCACTCTGGGAGGCTGAGGCAGGTGTATGGCCTGAGCTCACAGGTTCAAGACCAGCCTGAGCCAGAGTGAGGCCCCATCTCTAAAACAACAACAACAACAAAGAGATTAAAAATAGAACTGCTATATGATCCAGCAATCCCACTTCTGGGTATATCCAGAGGAAATGAAATCAGGATGTGGGAGAGAGGCCTGCACTCCCATGTCACTGCAGCACTGTTCACGGCAGCCAAGATATGTAAACTATCTCAGTGTCCATCAACAGGCCCACGGATAAAGGGTCTCAACACACATCACGAGCTATTCATCAACCTTAAGAAAAAGAAGGAAATTCTGCTCTTTGTAACAACATGGTTGAACTTGGAGGTCTTTATGTTAAGTAAAATAAGCCAGATGCCAAAACACAAATATCACATAATCTTAGAATAATCAATGTAGAATCCAAAATAGTCAAACTCAGGGGAAACAGAGAGTAAAAGAGCCTGGGGCAGGGGAGGGTGACCTGGAGACAGCAAGAGTGACCTGGGAGCCTGGGGCAGGGGAGGGTGACCTGGAGACGGCTGGAGTGATCTGGGAGCTTGGGGCAGGGGTGGTTTGATGGGCACAGCGGCAGGTGGAGGATGGGGGCAGGGATTAGACAGCCAGGGAAGGTGGACTGTCTCCACAGGGCAGAAATCTACAGACTGCTGTTCTACTCATTAGGGATGGAGAATCATAAGGCTCAGACACGTGAAAAAGGTGACTCATTTCTGTGTCTCAGACCGAAGTGGACACTTGGCTAAATAATCCAGTATCCTAAAATATGTATGTGTATGAACACAGACATATGTAAATGTGGAGGTCACAGGGCACTCTCTTTAAGTAATACAATAAACTAAAGTAAAATAAGTAATATTTAACATACAGTAAAATAACATAAAATTTGTCTTACATAGTAAAATAACGTAAAGATTGTTTTAGAAAACAATTCCTTAAGATACTTTCACAGTCTATCTTGATGATGCTGTTATAATTCAGGCCTATTTTTGCTCAGAGAAACTTCTATGGAAACCTGATATGAATTTGGAAAATTTTTACAACTGCGGCAATGAGTCAGTCAGGTCCCTGCCCCCTGCCCACCTGTGAGCATCTCCATCACTGGGCGTCCCTGAGGTACGCTGGTGGAAGGTGGCACACTGCATCTTTCACACTCTTTCTTTTACATTTGTGCCACTCTGTTACTTTTTCCAGGGAACAACCTCAACACCGTCAATATTGTCAATCACCAGGCATCGCTGGAAGCGGGGGAGAATGAGGCCACCCAGGGCCTCAGGTTTGGTTAAGACTTGCCCTAATGCCCTTCGTAAGGCAGCATATGAAGTGTGTATTTTGTTTTGCCCTTTCTATCTGTCAGTGCTTAGGGGGAACTTATGCGATCTTCTGCTTGACTGGGCAGGAACCAGCAAAGCAGGCTCCTTGTCTCACCATGTCAGCCTCTTCAGTTCAAGATTCTGAGATGGTCACTGACATATTTCTGCCTTTATTTCAAGGTTTGCTCAAGGTAAAAAAAGGTTGTGTGCTCCTCTCCAACCACAAGCATGTAGGAAGTGTCTCTTACATTCAGCGGCAACTCAGGCATTTATCATTTTTTATTAAAATCTGTACATGTAAAAATTGTGATGTTCTAAAAATGAGTCCCTATTATGGGAATAAAGCCGTATTTTCGATTCTTTTTTGCAAATGACCTACTGCTAGCAACCCAGGGACTTAGCAAAATCATTTGAAAGGCGTGTAGTGGTAATGCCTCCAGGCGGCCACAAGAGGGGGCCAATGAATTTCACTTGGTCTATTGGTTCTCCGGAGACAAGAATGAGGAAACCAGAAACCTGGAGTTTATGTAATCTCTGATTCTTGGCTCTCATCTAGTGAACCAAGATTCTAAAATAGTGTATTGATTTTATAAAAATGTGATTAAAGGTTTAAAATAAAATTATTCTTATGCCAATGCCCATTCCTCCCCTCTACCTTTTTTTTTTGCCTCCAGAAACAAGAGAGTCAGCTAAGGATGGAGGTTGGGGCAGTAATGCCCAGACACTTGCCCAAACGAATAAGAGCTTTCAGCTCCCACATTCCACTCCCACCCGTCTCCAGATATTGATCAGAAATAAAATAAAATGCAACATTAATTGCAAAATACATCTTGACATCCTGTTCCCAAATCAGATTAAAAATTCATGTTAAGCTTGTAGTTTGTTGCTGTATTCACTTAACGTTATCAGAACAAAAAATCCTGTTTCTAATTAACTTGCTTTTTTGTACGTAGGTAATTGAGAAGAGAGCAGTGAGGAGAGATTCCGGAGGGTGTGTTTGATGTGTCTCTTTAAGCAATCCAGGGTTTATTATGTGGCAGATGTGGAGGGTACCAGGAATGTGCAGGTGTGGGGGGCCCTGCCTGCCTAGATTTGGGTCTGAATTCTATCCATGCATTTAGATAGTAAGTGTTGTCTTGGGAATGTGAGCTTATTTTGTGCTTCTGAGAAAGTGTAGGACAATAATTATTGCAGAAGTCAACTAAGTTAAAAGAGATGCCCCTCTTAATGGATTTTCATTTAACCCAGATTTTACCTCTTTTATTTATCTGTTTTGTCTCTGATATCAGCTCACAGCCCGATTCTACTCCTGGCTAGCTAAGTAGTCTCTGGATTTTATAATTTCTGCTACTTGTGGCTAATTTGTATGCTCATCTCCACATGGTTTGTTTCTTCAAAAAAATACCATTTGTAGGGGCTGAGCTTATTAAATTATATGATATAATAAAATATCATCTAAAAATCAGCTGTGCAGGCAAATTTAGAGGGTTTGGGTGAAAACTGTGGAATGTATGTGAAAAACTTGGTAAGAGTAAAAAAAAGTCAGAATTTATGTATAATTAAACATTTAAAAGACTGAGGAAAATGTGTAAAATTTTAAAATTCTGAATCTGAAATCAGATTGCTTCGCACATCTGCAAATTCCTACTCCACATGGGAGAAAATGAAACTAGAAATGATGAAAAATGACATAGGCAGTGATTTACTCAAGACAGACAAGATCAAACTTTAATAATTGAACTATTCAAACTCAAAGAAGACTGTGGCTCTGCCTCAGTTGACTGGCCAAGGAGAATGCACCTGTAAACTCACAGGTGATGTCTTAACACAAGTGTCACTTTTTTGACTCCCCAAGTAAAACTGATTTTTAGGTTAATTAATCAAGTATGAAGTTTGTTTGTCAATTTACTTCCTTCAAATTCCCTGAGAAGTGATGCCAATAGTTGATGCAGCATCTTTTAGGCCAAATGTGAAAATAGGTACTCGTGTTAAAAAAATCTACCAACAATTTTATTGGAAAAGACAGCCAGTACCTTGGCCCAATAAGTATGGTGTATCCTGGACCATAGCGTAGGAAACATTGACTGTCACACCCTACAGGAGCTTCATCACTGAACACTCATTCCCTTAACAGCAGCTTTCTCAAACATGCTAAAATAGCAAAGCATATGCACAGGTGCTTGTTCTTGCAAAGCCCCGTGTATAGCCCTTCCCGGCCAGCCAGCAGTTCCGTGTGTAGCACTGGCACTTCCCTGCCCCTCCCTGTCTTTCCTGGCCAGCTCCAGGCCACCCCACTGCCCTGTGCGTGCTCGCCCCTGAGCCACGCCAGCCCCGGCTCTCATGGACTTCATATTGCATCTTTCCACTGTCCCATCATTGCCTGTAAGCACACGCTTCATTTCCCCAGGTCGTTTTATGTGTTTCCATAACAAAATTTTTCTGGGTATGTAAATTCTTCTGACACACCTTTGAGACAAAGGCATTCTTAAGTGTTTTTAAATATTAGTTTTAATTGGCAACTGTAATTGTACACATTTGTGGGGCGCAATGTGATATATAACTACACACACATGCAGAACTGTGAAATGATTGAGTCAAGCTAATTAACATACACATCACCTGGCTCGCCTTTCATTTTTTTGTGAACAGACATGTGAAATTCATTGTTACTGTGACATACACATTGTTATTGGCCATGGTCACTGTACTGTGGAGTAGATCCCAAAGCTTATTCTTCCTTCTTCCTGAAACTTTGTACCCAACTCCTATACTCTCCCACCTTCTTTACACCCCCAGCCTCTGGAAACCATCATTCTGCTTTCTGAGTTCAGTTCTTGACCTTTTTAGATTCCACTATAAACGAGATCATGTGGCACTTGTTTTTCTGTTCCTGGCTTAGCATAATAAATCGAAAGTATTTTTAAAAGAACTCTTCTTTTCCTGCTTGAGGTGGCTCATGCCTACAATCCTAGCACTCTGGGAGCTGACGCGAGTGGATCACTTGAACCCAGGAGTTCAATGACCAGCCTGAGCAAGAGCAAGACCTCACCTCTACCAAGAATAAAACAACCTGCTGGTGTGGTGGTGGGCGCCTGTAATCCCAGCTACCTGGGGGGCTGAGACAGGAGAATTGCTTGAGCCCAAGAGTTTGAGGTTGCTGTGAGCTCTGACACACAGCACTCTACCCAGGGTGACAGAGTGAGACTTTATCTCAATAAAAACAAAATACACAACAAAACTCTTCTCCTTCAGACTATAAGAATAAAAAAAAAAAATCTCGTTTTGGCAGTTAGGAAGATCCAGACACTGTTCCTTACCAGACTGTAATTCTGGGCACGTGTCTTGATCTCAGGGTTCCTCACAAGTTAGGGTGATCATTATTAATGGGTGAATTAAATGAGGGATTACATAGCAGATTGTTAGAATGGTGATTGACACAAGTTATTTAATATGATTCATCATTGTTAATTGTACATGTTAATGAAGTGTCTGGTAATCTTTACATAGTAATTGAATTCATAGATGAACATACATAATTTGTTACTCTAAAATAATGAGTCAATAATTTCAATTTTGGACCAACCCTTAAAGAGGCAACTTCAAAACGTTTACATTGCAGGTGTGTTCCTAGCAGTCTACACACAGGTGTGTGTTTATACAGCCACACACAACAGACTTCACACACTGCACATACACACTGCACCCACTATTTATGCACCAACATTCATTGAAACATTAATCTGCATTCTTACCACAAATTATTATGGGAGGTGTCCTAGTCGATTGGGGCTGCTATAACCAAAAAAACACTGTCAACTGAGAAGCTTATGAACACAAACATTTATTTCTCAGAGTTGAGATGGTCAACATCAAGGTGCCCACAGGTCCAGCACTTGGTGAGAGGCGGCTTTGTTGTTCTCAGACAGCGCCTCTAGCTGCATCTCCTGCTGGAAGGGCTGAGAGATCTCTCCAGGGCTCTTGGATGAGGGTCCTAATCTAAAGCATAAGGACTTTGCCCTCCTGACTGAATCTCCTATCAAAGCCCCATCTCCAAATGTTATCACATTGGAAATTAGATTTCAATGTACAAATCACAGGAAGGCACAAATATGTCCCCCCACAGCATGCTGGACCTGGTCTCTACAAATTTACTTTTCACTCCATTGCAAAATACTCATTCCATCCCAGAAATCCCCAAAGTGTTAATTTCTTCCAGCATCAGCTCAAAAATCTAAAGTCTCATATAAATGTCATTTAAATCAGTTATGGATGAGACTCAAGGCACAATTCATTTAGAGGAATATCTTTCCCCAGCTGTAAACCTGTGAACCCAAACAAATTATGCACTTCCAAAATACAATGGGAGGGGGGCCAGGAGTAGGACAGGCACACCCATTTTATAAGGGAGAAATGGAAAGATGAAAGTGACTATAGGTCCTGAACAAGCCCTAAACCCAACAGGGCAAATACCCTTGAATGTTGAATGTCAGTCTTCTCTGACTTGATTTCTGCCCTCCAAGCCCAGTAGGGTGAAGGCCCTGCTTTCTGACAAAGTATAGTGGGGAATCTTCCTTCTGGACCCACTCTGGCAGGGGTCCTGCTTCTGGGCTTTCTGGGGTGGTAATCTTATCCTTGCAGCTTTACTGGGGATGGGTCTGGCACCCACTGTTTTGGGAGGCTCAAAGCCATGGGAAGCTTTGTTCCCAAAGCTGGCCCCCAGCAGCTCTGTGCCTGAGTCCCTTCCAGAGCTAATGTGTCCCAGCAGCTGCACCTTGGCCAGGAGTCCCTGACCTTTGAAATGTCAGTATATAAGCCGTGTCGCCCTGGCTCTTCTGGGCATAGCCCACACTGCAGCAGGCTCCCCCGGAGCTGCAGGTGGCGTGGCTGAGGAGAGCAGCACAGACGTGCAGGGAGGCCTCCCCAGATGTGAGACAGAGGTGGACAGGGTGCGCTGAAGCCCAGAAGGCACCATGGCCCCTCCCTTGCTTTCCTCCCTTGCCTTGAACTGTAGCGTCCTGATTCTAGTGAGGTGGCCGAGTAATATTAGTCTCAGGGCCAGGCCCTTGAGGTTGCTGTGAGCTCTGATTGCCTAATGCATATACCGGAACACACTTTTTCATTCTTCACAATGTGGATAGGCTGAGTTTTTCCCAATTCTGTAAGTTTTGCTTCCTTTCTGATTAACAGCTCCATCTCTAAATTATTTCTTTCTTCTCACATTTTGCTGTAAACAGTTAAGAGGAATCAGCCCACTTTTTCAACACTTTGCTTCAGCGATTTTCTTGGCCAAATATCCAGTTCCATTCCTCACAGTTCTACCTTCCGACATAAACACCATGCAGCTGGCGGAGTTCCTGCTTTATAGTAAGGATCACCTTTCCACATTACCCAACGGCATGTTCCTCATTCCCATCGGAGGTTGTATTAGAGAGGTTTTTATCATCCACGTTTCTACTGATACTCTGGTTCCAACCAAGCAGGTGTCCTTGAGAACACTGAGGTTTCTCTACAGCTCTCCTCCTTCCTGTTCTGAGCCCTCACTAGAATCACCCTAAGTGGTCTGTTCATAGTAACATGTCACTTTCCTCCTACAATCCTCAGCACTTCTAGGCTCTACCCACTACCCAGTTCCAAAGGCATTTGTTTCAACAGCATCCTGATTCTCAGTGGGCTAGTCTAGCAGACCATCAGTACTGACTTCTGTCCAGTCCATGTGGGCCAGTCTAGCAGACCATCAGTACTGACTTCTGTCCAGTCCGTGTGGGCCAGTCTAGCAGACCATCAGTACTGACTTCTGTCCAGTCCGTGTGGGCTA
>NW_003852422.1:5865041-5882381 GCF_000181295.1 Otolemur garnettii
AGACCATCAGTACTGACTTCTGTCCAGTCCGTGTGGGCTAGTCTAGCAGACCATTGGTGGTTTAACAACAGCAGTTATTTCTCACAGTTCTGAAGGCTGATCCAGCCAAGGTCAAGGCCCTATCAGATACAGAGCCTGGTAGGGCTCCTGGTTCATAGGTGATTCCTTTTTTCTGCACCCTCACATGTTAGAAGGGGCAAAGCATCTCTCTGAGCCCTGCTTATAAGGGAAACAATCCCATGATCTAAACATCGCTTGGAAGCCCTACCCTCAAATGCCACCACGCGGGATTAGGACTCAACTTGACAACTGGGGGGAACACAAACATTGGGTCTTTATCAGGAGAGAAGCGGAATAAAACCACACCCAGAAGTGAGGAGAAGTCTGAATGAGAAGCTGTGAGCATTGGTTCAGTTGTCTGAACATCTGAGATAGACTCTTTCTCTTAACAGAAGACTTAAGTGAAGGGTAGGGGTCAGGAAGCAGCTCACCAGGCTCTTCTAAGAACACTTATAAAATCAGACAGCAAATCAAGCTGGATGGATATCTTTCTTTCATCACCATCTCTTTTGTGACCTTGGAAATGTACTTACTCTTTTCTGAGCTGCAGTGTTATAACATATACATTAAGAAGAATCAAATACTTTAATAAAGATTTTAACATTAAAAATGCTGTTATAGTTTCTGGCATACAATAGAAGCTTAATAAATGGAAGCTATTTAGATCTTTCCATGAATCGGATAAAAAAGGATATTCCTTCACTTTGAAATTCCTCTAAGTTCCTTGGGTGAGGTGACAAAGATATATCACACATAACAGATTGGTCTAAGGAGAGAAATAAAAAGAAATGTGTTGGGAGGTGATTGGACCAGTGCAGGAACAGCAGTGGTGAAAGGCGGTGGGGGCCCCGAGTCCCAGGAGGATCCAGATGTCACGCAGAAAGGCCCCTGTTCACTCCTGCCCTCTGATCTTTCTCCGCAGCGTGGCTCTGCCGATACAGAGGGCTTTCCCACACTGTCTGAGCATTATCAGTGCCACACAAGATGATTTGCATCTTAGAGATTCAGCTGTTAGAGACTTTACTTACCCCTCTGGGTACAAAGTAACGGCATCAACCATCACAGTACTAAAAACAACCCAGAAAAAGGTTTCTACTGGCCAGAAAGCTGTGGATCATGAATGACACAGCTTATATCTGACAACCAGGTGGATTGGTGGTAAAAGTTGGGGGTCCTGGCAGAAAAAACAACAACTTCCCTCATTCCAGAAACTAATAAAACAGTAAGTTTCTAGAGTACAGAAGCAGTAAGTGATGAAAGAAAACATTGAGTCCGGGTGCTGTGCCCTCCCCTCTTCACAACCATGTGCCAATAATCAGACAGCACAGGCTTCATTCTGGAGAAGGAGACCCATGTGTGAGCCGTTCTTGATAGAGATGTACAAATACCTACATTGACATTTAGAATAAAGAGAGAGGAGGACAGACCTTAGTGTACCTTGAGTGAAAGATTTACGGTTCAGTAGGAATATATTTCCTATGTTACTAAAAAAGACCTAAATATTCTTTTGATTTTTTAAAAACTAAATATTAATATCTCACCATAGTTCCCGAATCTTTTTTCGCCTAAGGATGAGTCTAAAAGAGCTCCTCCAATAATTTGCAACAAATAGCTTTAGATTTACATAACAATCTATAACATATTGGCTGCAGTGCTGAACCAACCTGGATTCAGTGATAATTTGCAATTTAAATGTGAAACTACAACAATGCTGGACATGTGGGTCCTGTGTGCTGGTGTCTGACAAATATCTGTCCACCCTGCACCTATGCTTAGGGAAAAACTACCAAATAAACTTCTCACCTGTGTTCCTTAAGAACCTTCTGAATAGAGCGTTCATTTTTGAACCCATCAAGGGGAGAGATTAAAACAAATACTCCCTATTAAATTGGAAATAATCTATTAATTCTTATGTGCACTTATGGACACAACACTCACCAGAAATCCAGCAGCCGGAGGGGCAAAAATTCACACCTAACCAGGGGAGTGCACACTATTTGGGTGATGGTCACACTTATAATTTTGACTCAAATTATGCAAAAGCAATTTATGGAATCAAAATGTTTGTACCCCCATGATATTCTAAAATTAAAAGAAGGAAATGGATTAGCTATGAAATTTCTTTCCACATATAGAGGGACTGATCGCATACTAACTAACTAATTGTCAGGATGGTCAATTGACAGGGGAAAAAGTCATCTCTTCCTATGAAGACGTCTCAACATGAACTTGAACTTGAGAGAGGGCAACTTGCTATGCTCACCTATGAGCAAGCTCAGACGTTACCCAATATCTGAGCCTGCTGAGCAACCGTTAACACACATGTAGTGGGGTGCCTATTATTTCATCACTGTTAACAGGATTCTTCCCTCTTTTGCTTGGTTTTTTTTTTCCTTGAAATCATTTGCTACAGTTACCCTTTTCGAGATATTATCCAGAACATCTACCTATGACAAAACGTATTGAGTATCTGTATGAAGTTAAGGACTGTGTACTCACAATTACTAGTTTATTTAAGCTCTTTCCATCGAGTGAGCCAACTAGCATTACAAAAAGGAATTAGCTGTGGAGTTAGCAGGAGTCGAGGAGTCGGTGGGAACACAACGGGGGTGCAAGCTCTAACCAGGTTTTCATGCATTCTGCTGGGAAACCATGAACCTTTACTTGGCCTCCTCCCTCTGGAGAAGATGAAGTGATACTTTATTTCTTAAATACACTGTTGGTAAGTCTCAAAGCCCCTGCTCGTCTTTCCAGCTCAGAGCTGCACATTTTTGATCCTTTAAGTTGTTTGCTTAATGAATTATAGATTTGTGTGTTTTGACTATGGGGGGAAGAACATTGTTGATTTCCTCAAATTAGTTATCTTGCTTTCCTGAGAAGATGTGGAAACATTATTCTTGAGGTAAATGGATCCTCCCAGACTGTCACCACAGGGAAAGGGAAGAAGAGGGCCCAGGAATGGATTACGCTCGCTTTGGTTCACTGCGACATTTTCATAGTAACCACACATTTATATTTTGAAGGAGTGGTTTGACCAGGCAATTCTAGAAACATAGTTTAGTACCTTTGAACGTTCCCGACAGTGCACGTTCCCCCTAAAAGAAGCTCAGTGGGGAACAGCAGAGCCTTAGAGAATGAGGCTAAACCATCCTAACACAGCCAGTCAAGCAAACGTCCTGATGTCATTGCTGAAGAAGTAATCCTATGAACAGCTACTTCCTATCGGGGTGCATGTCTGTGACACCCATCTCTGGTAATTTGGTGTTTAGGTAAAGGACACACTAGCACATTTCCACCATGAATGTTTTCTGACTTGAGATATCGGTTATCCACACATTCTAGGAAGACACCACAAGGACAGGATTCCATGTCCAGATCGTCCCAAAATAACATGGCCCAGGACTAAGGTCCCCCCCATGCCCCCATTTCAGACTCCTGTGGCCCTTTGTGGTTAGCGGTGTCCTGTCAAACCATTGCTGGTGCGTCCCTCAGAATGGCGTCCCTGGTCTTTCTCGCCAGGTTGCTTTTCCTGCCTTCATCATGATCTGGATACCGAGGAGTTTGCCTTCAGCAAGTCGACGTTGCCTTAGGAAACAGTGTACTAAAGTGAGGAAGGCGTGGGTGCAGCTATCAAAGCCGTTAGGGCTCTGGCGTTCCGTGGTGTCTTGTCACTCAGAACCCACTGCAGGAACACCGCAGAGTAGCAGAGACAAGATGCTTGTGGGAGGCTGGTTTCCGTGCGTCTGCCTCTGCCCGTCTCTTAAGTACATCCTAAGGAATTCTGATACACACTTAGCCCAGGGACTGAGGCCCAGAAGGGGAAAACTTTAATTGTTTCCCAAACCGAGAAGCCTCTTGAGCGGCAGAATCAATTCCGAAGTAATTGCTCTTCTTCAGCCCACCTCTTAAAGCTCGTCTAGTGTTTAAAAATACGGACCGTGCAAATTGAGGCCACGGCCAGAACAATGCTGTGTTCTTCAAGCGACTGCAGGCCACCTGCCTAGGAAGGCTGAGCCGCAAATGGAGAGAGGCATCACCTTCCGTCAGGTCTCACATCTAATTCCAGGGTGTTCTGGGGTACGTGGGTGTCGTGTCAGACCACCGAGCGGAGCATGAAAGGGTGAGACGGGCAGGAGAGGGTCAGCAGAAATTCCACCTCTGTGTTTAATTCTCAGTGAAATTAAACTTTCATTTACCTGACTGAGGTTTCACTAGAATTCTAAAATAAATTCACTAAAAATAAATCAATACTGTGCATGATTATATGATTAAACTGCTGTGTATTCACCAAACCCGTCTTCATACCCCAGAAACTCATAAAGACCTGGTGCTGATTGTGGGCTAGAATTTAATGCTGACTTGAGTCATTTACAGATAAAAGGGGGTATAGTCTATCTCAGCTTCCTTCGGTTGCCTGTGCTCACCTCGTTCCCTGCCTCTCACCCTGCACAACTGCAAAAGGCAGGATGAGACAAAGGCGGAGAGAGGGGGGTGAAATGCACATTATCACCAAAAATGTCTCTGACAAACTTCCCTAAAACCGTTTTCTTACCCTATAGGCCGGGTCTCTTTAATGTGCTGTGGGGAGAGAAACAGTTGGTCAATGGAAGAACAGGAATGAAAATGGAAAGAAGGTGATTCCAGGCCTTGCTACCCCGCGGGGCACTGGGTCTCTTCCTGCCAAGACCTTGTTCCAATCTCCCGCGGAGCCCAGGGAGAGCAGGGGAGCCTCTCTCGGATGTGATCTGCTTCAGAGCGTGGAGAGAAATGACAGCCCAGGGGAGTCACCCGTGCCTGTGGCTGAGTGGATATGGGGTGTGCGGTTCTGTTGAGACACAAAGAAACAAAGTGGAATTGTTGGTAAATTGGCACCTGCCAGCCGAACCCAGCTCATCACCCAGGTCACTGACAGCTTTGGTAACTCTCACGCTAATCTACCAAACAGTGACCATAATTGCACCTAAAATTATTACCTGAGGAGTGAATTTCTAGATCTTTTTGTCGGTAATAAGAGATCAGCCCTGATCTTTCGCCATCCTCCCCTTCTCAGCGGACCTGACAGTTGCTTATTTTCCTTCCTGAAATAGCTTTTTCTTCTTCCTTGTATTTTTTTGTGACCCCACACTGGCCCAGAGTCTCAGTGTCCTCCTCCCACTCATTCCTGCTCCCAACCTCCATGTGGCAGGCCCTGGGGCTGCATTCCTGTCTCTATGGGACTCCGCAGAGGTCAGCTCATCTTGTCCCCTGGTTGTGAGGTCAACCTTGAGCTGGTGCAGCCTACAGTGTCACTGCAAGGCAAGCCTGTCTACTAAACCCCAGGCTTCACCTGACAGACACATTTCATGTGAGTGGCTAATAGTCACTTCAAACGTAATTTGTCCCAAACTGTTCCGTACATTGTTGCATGACCACATTTCCACAGGCCCTCGCTCTACTTTGGCGAATGCTACGATACCTCTTCATACACCACCTGAATACGTCTCTACACCCCACCTGAAAATCACTCCTCTGATTGTTTATATGTGTTGAGAGACTATCCCTCCCTGACACACAGCCTACGCGTTCCCTCTCCATTTACTGTGTCTGTCCCTGTTAACGTGTAAGTCCCCTGAGAGCCGGGGCTAAGTCTTATCCACCTCCTGATTCTTAGGACTAGAGCAATGTCCACAACACAGTGACAATCTCTCCAAGAACACATGAGAAGAGAAGGTGTGAGGCCAGGGATATGTGAATCAACCAAAGTTCTGAGCTTTCTGTTTTCTTTTCATTTTAACTTATAACAAGCACGACTTTCTAACACGTGAGTTTGCAGTATTCCGTTTGAAAGGTCCATCAGAGACTCCCCAAAGGTGAGAGACACTGAATCTCATCCTTGCTGGGGCTTCGCCAGTGAGAGACGCCTCCTTTATTACTGTTTTGTGTGATGGCTTCTCCTTCATGAAGCTTTTCTGACAGCCAGGTTGTATCTGTCACAGAATTATAATTATTGGTTAATATTTTTTTTATACAAAGATACTATTTACTTTTTTACTTTTATTTCTTTTTTTAATTATTTTTTCAGGTTAATTTGAGGGTACAAAGAATTAGGTTCCAATGTTAGAGGTAGAGTCCCTCTCATAATTGTGTCCTGCCCCCAAGTGATATTTTATTGATTTTTATTCAAGATCTGAGCAGAATTCCTGTTGTAAATACTCCATTCCTCAAAGTCTTCTTGTTTCTGGTTTCCTAAGTGAGGAGGCCGATGTCAAGGACTGTGTAAAATAATACATCAGAATTGGGGGAATGTTTAGAACTTTTCTTAATATTTATATTCAATTGTTTCCATTTAAAATTTTTTATTGTATAATCTGTAATATAAAAATGTATCATTACACTAGTCAGTGCATTTATAAAGCACATTTGTAGAGTGGTTGCTTGGTTTTTACAGGGTTGTGAACCTAAACTGTTTGGAGGCTGCTATAACAGACTCCTGCAGTGGCTGTGCACAGACCCTTCCTGTCTGAGTTTGGGTGGGGTCCCAAGTGAAATACCCAAAGTACATGATACTAAGTCCTGGCAGGCCTGGTGGTCTTCTTTCTCCATCTTTTAAATGCTTCACTTCTCTTTTTCTCTTCCGTGTTCCTCTTGAAGAGGCCACAGGACACTCACCTCTGTGTTGCTGACCACACCCTCACTATCTGTGGCAGTGAGTCTTCTCTCCTGCCCTGTTTCCCTCAGGCCAATGTTTGCTGCCCCTAAACTGAATGTTGAACTCGACATGTTTTCTGGTCCCGTAGGCCCCAATGACTGTGTTAATTTCCTCCTTAGAAGATGTAAAGGTCAAAGAGTCAGATCAGCCCTGGGTTCTGTGTGGACGGAGTGACTGACTGGAGCAGGGACTGCCCAACATGGACTCTCCATTTTTCCTTAACACCCACCACCTGGTTTTAAATGGGGGTGTCTGTGGATCCAGTCAAGGAACTAGGTTCCCAATTCCTTTGCAACTAGATGTGGACTTGTTACCCAGGTTTGGCTAATGAAATACAAGTTAAGACATTGTTTATAACATCAGGAAAGACAAGTTCAAGAAATGCATAATCATTTGTGAGGTGTGCTGCTTTCTGCCCACTATCTTTTTCATTTCTGCTGCTTGGAATAGAGATGTAACAGCTGGAAGCCCAGCAGCCATCTTGTGCTATGAGTTCATCTACATATGGAAGCGAGTGTTGAGACAGCTGAAAAGAATAGCCCGGAGTCTTCACTAGCCACAGACTGCTGACCTCTAGATTTATGTGACTGAAGTAAACAATTCTCTTGTATTTAGCTACTTCATTCTGTTTCATTTTTATTTTATTTTTATTTTTTGCAGTTTTTGGCCCACTTTGAACCCACCACCTCTAGTATATGGGGCCAGCACTCTCGTCCTTGAACCACAGGTGCCACCCCTGTGTGTTTTATTTTTTTTTAAATACATCAGAACTTCAGACTGACAGGCACTGGCCATCTCCCCAAGTTCCTACATACTGGCTACAAAAGGGACAAAATATACCACTCAAAATAGCTGTTCACAAATTCCATCTCATTCAGCTATTTAGTGTGTTTCTTACTCCCTGCAAGATACTCTCTTCTTAGCAGAAACACCGAGCTCCACAAACGCCAGAAGTAATTGGAGCATGGTGAGATCTCAAGTTATACACTGCACAGAATGAAGTCTCTGAGAACAATCTCTGGGAAAAAAGGAAAAAAGAAAGGAAGGAAGGAAGGAAGGAAGGAAGGAAGGAAGGAAGGAAGGAAGGAAGGAAGGACCAACCCACTGAAGTGAATGTCCTATATTTGTGTGCATGTGTCTTTGTGTTAAAATTTCCACCTCTAGATAAAGAAAATTCTACCAATCAAAAAATCTAAAAACCAAACAAGCAGAAACACAAGGATGAAGCTTTTGATTCTTTGGCTTTGGTATCGTCTGGATTTTCACTTGGTTTGTTCAGTACACGTTTGTGTTTTAGGAGTTTCTCCTCTGAAAGTTTTCTAGAGCTAGGACAGAGCCGGGTCACAGGGCTGGAATACAACTCTGAGTACACAGAATCTTAAGAACACTCTTGTTTTCTCCAACAGACCTAGGGAGAATCGAAGACAGAAACATATTTTTAATTCCTTCACCAGCACTCTTGGTGTTAAATTTTGGGAAAAGTGTATTTTTATTCCATTACGTTGTGAAGATTTTATTGGTAAAATGGATCCAGCCAGTGAATGAGAGAAAAAGCATGTTTTAGGGGAAGATGGAAGTCCATCTTTAGATGGTAAACACTGCAGAGGATTGAGTGGTTGTCCTGGCAACAAGCTGGGAGAGATGCCTTGCTGCGAGTGGAGAAGAGGCTACATTTTCACACTTCCAGAGTGTTAAGGCAAAAGTGGGCTTCATGTATTTTTGAAAATGCATCTCTTTAAAATACTGCAAGATGTAGCCAGAAAGTGGAAACTACTCAAATACCCATCAACTGATGAATGAATAGAAAAATGTGGTATATCCATATAATGATATATTATTCTCAGAATGAATGAAATACTGATTCGTGCTAAGACATGGTGGAATCCTAAGGACATTGCACTGAGAGAGGAAGGCAGAAGAAAGAGAGAGTGGAGAGGCTAGGATTTCTTTATCTGGAATGCTCAAGGTGGGCACTGCAGAAACTGGCTGAAGGTCCTGGGGGGGTGGGGGTGGGGAACTGGGGAGAGACAGCTACAAGGCGGAGGAGTTTCATTTGGGATGATGAAAACATTCTAATTTTGGAATACAGCGATGATTTCACAATTCTGACTGTACTAAAAAACATGAATTAAGCATTTTAACATGGACAAATTTTATTGTATGCCACTTATTTCTCAATCGAAACACTAAATATGGCAGGAAAAGGGAATAGAAAATATTTTAAAATGATGCAAAATTAGCCTCTTAAAAAATTTTATTTTTCCTTTTGTGTCACCAATGAATTGCCTCATTTGTTGTATAAAACTTGTATCATATGCCTATCAAGAGATGATAGGGTTGATCACTTAAGTTACATTAATCTAGCTAAATGAGTGGTCAGAATATGACACAGCAAATATTTTCTGACGGAATAACAAGTCCCTTTTTAAATGACACATTTATGGTTAATTTAATGAGTGTCTTTTTAAGGGTTAAGGACCAAAACCCAAGTTAACCTAAATGTGCATAATGTAGCACAAATAGAAACATATTTATGTAAACTGCATATGAATTATTCAGTGTGCAGACATAAATCTGATTATGCATTAAATTACACTGACAGAGGCTACCCGATCCTGACAAAAATTAAACATTTGCTGAGCCTGACCCTCTCTTTGTTCTCTGTCCTGAATGAGTATTAGGAGGTTGACCTTCATTAATGCATAGTCAGTCTTTCAATTTTTCCAAAAATGACAGGTGATAAACTATGCCTGATGTTATTACTTTAAAGAAAATCAACTGAATATTATGTATATTTGTAAGACACTTTTCTAGTCTTCGTGGGGAATACAAACAACTCAAAAACCCCTGCCCTCAAAGACCTTGCCTGCTAGTTGGAGAGAAGTTATTGACCAACAAGAAGTTAATAAAACTATTATCAGGAGACGACCCTTTAGATGAAACCCTGTGAATTTAGGAGGCAGTGTGATGTTTTTGACAGATCTGAAAATATATCAAAGGAGTCAAGCTCGAGGATCTTGTAAGGTAGAAATGCAACATTGCCATGCACAGGTTTTGACATTTGCATTTAACCACGTATGCTACTTTTCCTATTATATCTATATTTAAAAAACATCTGCGTGGCTCTTATCTGGGCCCTAAGCATTGTAGAAATCACTTTGGAGAATAACTTCCACGTTCCTCACTCCACAACTTCAGATTGAGCAGCTGTCACTAGGCTCCTCAGCTTTGGTTTCACACAGAATAATTTTTAGGACACTGGCAGGCAGTGGTGACAAAGCCCAGACCTGGATTTTAGCCATAACCTCTGCTAGTGGCCTAATTTCTCACACTTGGAAATGCCGTTTTTTCTGTATTTTTCTTTCTGGTCATGAGCACACACTTCCGAGCTGTTTATCCGTGGCCCTTGTGTGTTTGGTACAGGCCCTCAGCTCCTCTTTCCTCTTTTCATGTTTCATTTTTGGGGATTGGAGTTCCCTCATTTTTCCTGAGCTGCATTCCTGAGACGGTCATACTCCTCTCATCAGACCCACCTAGGGGCTGCTGCACTCCCCCTCCCTCTCCCCCCCCCCCACTAGGACAGTCTAGAGTCAGGTATATGCATTTTGCTTTCAGAGATTAAAGAAAAAAAATGTGTGGGTGTGGAGGCTCATGTCTGCATTCCCAGAATTTTGAGAAACTGAGGCAGGAGGTTCACTTGAGCCTCGGAGTTTGAGACCTGCCTGTGCAACACAGTGAGACCTCATCACTTTAAAAAAAATAGAAAAACTTCATCAGGCGTGGTGGTGGGTGCCTGTGGCCCCAGCTACTCTGGAGGCTGAGGCAGGAGGACTGCTTGAACCGAGGAGTTTGAGGTGGCAGTGAACTGTGATGACATCATTGCACTCTGACTCTGTCTCAAAGGGGGAAAAAAGATTAAAGATGATTATTATGGTCATAGAATTCCCCATTTATGTTTACTGCAACTTTCAAAATACACATTGAGTGAACTGGGTGAAGTTTGAGCTTACTAATTATATCAGAAATCCAGGATGTCATATTAGCCCTGGAACCTGAGTGTGTTGAAACCTGACACTGTGAGAAAAGAATGCAAAAGTCACAGTGATGCAGGAATCAGTTCACATTGCAAAAAGGATGAGCCCAGAGTTCTGCAGTAACTCTGCCTGATGTGGGCTGATGTGGCTCCTGCAGCTGAACAAGGAATTAATAATAGCTCTCCTGATAGAGGTATTCAGTTCTTTAATTTTTTTTTAATTTGTGCAAATATTTGGGGTCCATGTGAAATTTTGTGACAAGTATGTAATTGTATTGTGATCAAGGCAGGGTCCTCAGGGGTCAATCCTTTACTTTGCTTGGGAGGTTCCACAATGGGCCCAGAGGAGCCGGGACTTCCCTTGAATCCACTTGCATCTTGAGCACATTCTGCCCTCAGAGTTTCTGCTGTTGGAAGTCTCTGATATGAATAAAAGGGAGAGAAAATTATTTGAGTCTGAATTTTTATTTTTGCCAGGTTTTCAGATCTGAACCAGCTTTTGTCCCCTTGCCCCATTCACAGCCACGCAGGGGTCCACTTACCTGAAAATTCACTGCAATCCTCCTGAAATTAAAAAAAAAAAAAAAAATGGAGGGGAGGAAGCATTTGGAACTGATAACCAGATCCCTAGAATGGAAAGTTCTGTTATGTACAGAAATCACTAGCTTAATATTCTATGAGCTAAATACACACAGAGTGAGGACACCCTTTTGAGGTTAGAAAATGTAGGAGAGATTTCCCTGCTTTGAGATGCAAGGCAAGTCTGTTCTGTAATCGTCCTAACTCAGTCTCTGAGTAACGTGAAATGACTTCCTCTGTGGCAAAGATTAAGCCTTCTTTCATGAGAGTGAAAAATACATTAACGATTTGGAAGTTAAATTAGCTGAAATTGGGGCAGAAGAAGCTGGAAGTCAAAGCAGACTATGTGTAGCTGCGGGTCCTTGTTGCTGTGTGACCCAGGGAGCAAGGGAATAGGGCCCTGGTGCAGCAGAGGAGAGCAGGCTGCCAACAGCAGCAGCGTGGGAAATCTCATGCTTTGGGAGTAGACGGCTGTGGGACGCTGCCCACGTGTGCACATCAAATGATCTCTCACATGGAACCTTTGTCACTTGACAATGGAAGACTTGCCTGTTGACCCACTCAACACCTCTTCATGTTGATTGGTCATCACAGATGTTTGCTCCTGGAACACTCTGAAATACTCTGCATTTGCAAAACCCTTTAAGGACCAGCTCAGTGCGTATCTATTGAGTCTATTCTGCATGCAAGATATTTGTGGCATGTTGTAATGTGGATGGAATCATACTGGGGTCAAAATCTTTTCATGTGAAAAGTTTTATTTTACAGGGAAATACTGTATAAGCTTTTATATTCTGCATACGATCAGGCCCACCTTGTAAGACCTGGAAATGTCTTACAGGGAGAATGAAGACAGCCTCTCTGTCTCTTCAGGTTTTATTCATACCCTTTCCATAAATAATTTAAAACTATTTTAATTTTTGGTGGGGCTGATATGTATCTGATAACTTGGTATCTGAATAATTGCTTTTACTCTGTAACACTTCTATATTCTTTACCTCTTCCCCAAAGTGTGTCCGGGTGGGAAAGTGGGTCTCTTTGGTGTGAAGGGAAGCTGCTTGGTGGTCCTGGGGTGTGATGACTAAGTGAATCTTCTGATACGCTGGCTGAGTTCTGCAGGTGCCCTCTGTCCTCTGATGAAGACTGAGATTAAATCAGAGCCTATTTCCACCGACCGTGTCAGGACCCAGTGGTCTCTGTGATACTCACCTCTTCCAGGTGAGGACGTGGGGTTCCGACTCCCATTTGATCTCTGGCCTGCAGGCACCGCACAAGCTTTGTCTTTCTCCCTCTGAGCTCCTTTGTGAATCAGTGTGGAGGCTGTGGGAACTTTAGGATCCTTGGATGAGATTCGAGAGCAACCCTGCCCTGTCCAGCCAGTCTGCAGTGTCACCTTTATGGACCTGCTGCTCTGTCTACACCAGGGCGAGCTCTTGCAAGGCTCCCAGATGGACAGAAGGACAATGGTGGTTCTGTTTTCACATTTCCGTTCACACTGGATAACCTGCTGCGGTGCCTTTAAGGAGCATCTGAAGATTCTTGGTCGGGTCTCCCACACACTGTGGTGTTACGCCTCCTCCTATTCAAATGACCTGGCTGTGGTCACTCCTGTCTGATGAACTGAGGAATCAACCTATTACTTTCTAGGCCAGCCAGGCCCAGAGGAGACTGTCTCCACCAGCCCCAGACGTCAGGAAGTCCCAGACCTCCTGGCTCAGGTGCCAGCCTCCTGACTGGGGAGCCTCTGAGTCTTGTGACAATCCCAGCTCCTATTTGAGTTGCCTCAGGTAGCAGTGTGGACCAGCTCCTTCCCTGGCTGCAGTTCCAGTTGTTCTAAGGTGTTCAGTTCTGTTACCGAGACATTGTAACAGTCACGTCTGTTCCAGGTGTAGTTCTCGCTCCAGAACATGAGCTGAAAAGAAGCAGGCAGCATCTCTCTCTTGCAATCCTGCTCTTCCTGATCAGCTTCCCGTGGTCAGACACCCGTGATCTCTCGTGCATGCTTTCCATAACCTCCTCATGTCTGGCCAAGGGTTTCTCTTCTTCTTTTTCTTCTTTTTAAATTGTATGTTAGGTTAATGTGAGTGTACAAACTACCAGGTCATAATATTTGAATTTGTTAAGTAGAGTCCCTCTTATAATTGTGCCCTGTACACAAAAGGTCTGTCATACACCCCAACACTGTGCCTAGAAAGTGGATCACCCCAAATGCAGCTCAATTTACAACCACCAAGATGTGGAAGCAACCTTCATGCCCACCAACCCAGGAATGGGTTAACCAGCTGTGGTACATGTACACCATGAATACTATTCAGCCATTAAAAAGATGGGGGCTTTGCATCTTTTGTATCAACCTGGATGGAATTTCAACACATTCTTCTCAGAAAAGTATCCTGAGAATGAAAAAGCAAGAATCCAATGCACTCAATACTAATATGAAGCCGGTAGACAGTCTAATTAATGCCCACACAGGAGAAAAACTCATTTCAATTCAACCTGGCGGGGACAGGACTGGGGGAAAAGAAGGAGGAGGGGAGGTTTTCTTTCTCTACAGTCTCCTATTAAGTAATCAAAGGTAAAGGATTCCAATCAATGGGTAGTTTATCTCAACTAAGCTTGGCTTTCAAGGTTATTGTCAGGTATGGGGTTCAAAACGGTCCTCTCTGAGCTCAGCTCAGATCTGATCTGGGCCTCTTTCTTCTAGTCAAGGTTTATGTTCTCTTCCCACGGAATCTTCCAACTCTTTCTTAGCCGATGAAGAGAAGGCTGCAAGGAAAGACCACTCAGGGGCGAGACAAAGATGTCTCACTTCTGTCATACCCTAAATAGTATCTCTGCTATACAAGGAAGAATAAAACATGCTCCTTGTCCTTGAAAGCTTTTCAGCTATTTGTAGAGGCAAGAAACAGATACAAAGGATGCCCTGCCGAGTGCTTGGGGAGCCCATGAGAGCATTTGGGATCGGAGCTATTAGTAGTCAAGGGTGGTCGTGACAGACCGATGACAGAGTAAAGAAACAGGCAGGGTGTCCAGGTCGGAAACCCCCTGAGCAAGGCATGGCATCGGGAAAACAAGGAGAACACACAGGGCAGTGCAGGACTCCGCTGGAGAAAAGTGTGATCTCCAGGGATGGCAGGAAGATTGGAGCTGTGAGCAGCAGGGGACTGACTGGGTAGGGAAGGAACTTGAGCATTATCTTGTTAGGTGTAATTTGGATCCAGGAAAAGATTTCTGAGAGGGGGTGATGACATGATAAGAACAGTGATTTAGAGATGGAATTCTGCTCAGAGCATATAAGAGGTCTGTGACCTATCACGATGCCATGAGAACCCAGGGAAAGGAGAATATGTTGGAATACGCAGAAAGCTCCTAAGACATAGTGCGGCAGGTTGTAATTGGTCAATTATTATTAGTGATTGTTAGGAGTGCTCATTTTTATTCTTTCTGCAGTGATGAAGATGGGAGTTACATTTCTGAAGATGGGGGCAATGAATCTGGATGTCAAAGAGCAGGTAGAATTTGGTAAGTCGTCATCTAGAGTTTATAGTATAAAAACGGAGGGACCAGAGAACAAAGGAAACGGGAAGTTAAATGGCTGTTGAGAATCTGTTTGTAGGTCAGTCTGGTGAACACAAAGATTTAGTGTGCTCAAATTAAAAATAAGATCAGTTTGGAGACAAATTTCCTTCACTATTCTGCTGAAGAACTTGTATAATAACAACGGGTTAACACTTAGTGTGTACTGAACTTTCCATATTTGTGTCTCGAGTACAATCCTCACAGCAAACCATGACACAAGGGATGAGGTTTCACCTGTATTACAAATGAGGGAATTCAGTCCAGCCACAAATTTAAAAGGTGGCATAGTTAGGATTCAAACCCAGCTTAGTGTGTTTGAGCTTGAGTTTTAATTATTCTCTTTATATTATTTCAGGCTTTAGTAAGCCCAGCGGGAGCCAATAAAGCCTTTGAGCCAGAATGTAATAGGAATAGAGCTGTCATTTAGGGTGGTTAGCTGGCTCTAGTGCTTTGAATAGATTTATTACAGAGAAATTAGAAGGTGGGACCCATGAAGAGGTTATTACAAGTACTGACGGTTCACTAGTGATGGATGCCATGGGATTAGAGAGATTTCCATGGTAGGTATGAAGAGGAGATTGGGTATGGAGTTAAGTGAGAGATGAGCCGATGGGGGCAGCATCAGAAGATGACAGGATGCTGATAACAAAATCCACAAGGGAGAGATGGGAGGCGAATCTAGATTGTTAAGGGCCTGGGAAGGGAGCAGCTCAGAAGGGATGATGAACTTGACTTTGAATCTAAGTTTAGTTTAAGTTGTTTCTCATCCAGTGTGTGCCACAAATTGATTGAAAAATAATAATCTGGGCCTCAAAAGACAAGTAAGAACTAGAGAATAGTCTACATAGAACTTTTGAGAAATATCCAGCAGCATTTGACATATAGTGAAAGTATGTAACTTCAGACTAATACAAATCAACATAAGATGAGTGATGGGAACTTGTTGCAGAAATATTTGCCAAGAATTACCCCTTCATAGAAGGGATCATTCAGCGTTCTGGTGGTAGAACAAGGTCATATTCTAAGTCTCACTGGGAAATGAGATGTCTTTTCTTAGAAGAGCATCTCAATTCCTAATGTGACTAAAATGGCATGAAATAAAGCCATTTTGTCAGCGATGGGAACAGGTCTAGCCCAGGGAAGGGCTGTAATGGTGAACTCCTACCAGGGCACTGGCGGGAAACTCTGAATTAGGAGGCTGGATGTAAGGAGCTGTCAGTACCATTCCAGTGTTGCCTGGCAGAGAAACAATTCTCCAATGCCAATAACTAGTCCTGATTATCTGGATGAAAATCAACAAAAAAGAGAGAAATGCAGTTAATCCAACTACTATGGCTTGATGGACAGTTTACTCAAAAACTGTTTAGCTCTTTTTCCCGTGGCTGTCAGCATCCTCCTGGCGCCTGTTTAGTTTCCAGCAGGAAGAAGAGGCAGTGCCAGCCACCCAGCTCAGACAGCTCATGACCCTCAAGGAGGCATCTTCCCGAGGTTGTCTTAAAATCTGGGCAGTGGATATAAACAAATTTTAAAAATATCAACATGCAGACCAGGTACCAGGTTTAGAATGACTCCACCATAAAGCAGACAGCAAATCTGGAAAAAAGATCTACCCATCTCTTCTTCTGGTTCTTTCTTGAGACATAACATAGACATTATAGCATTAGATCCGTGGAGTGTGTGAGATCGCCACAGGGTGCGGTGGAATGTATGACATGAAACAACGACAGAGACAGAGGCAGAGAGAAAGACAGAGACAGAGGGAGAACACAGTTAAATGCAGAATCTTGAAAAATACTGGTAGTATTAGGAAATGAGGAAGAATCTGTCAAAGGATAGAGAGAAGGTACAACCCAAAAGAAAGAAAAGAAAATGACCACATCCCAGCAGGCCAGGAAAGAAGGGGTTTGAGGTCAAGTTCTGCAGAGGGTAAGGTTACATAAGTGAAAAGAAAATTCATTTAATTTAGGGAATAGACAGTTGAGAAAATGCCAAGGATGCTCTGGGTGGAGGATCAGAGATGTAAGTCCACAGGGGCATCCACACTGTGCTCCCTGGGGTTGAGGGCAGGCATATAAGGGGCTGAGGACTTGAATGGTGATGGCAGTCAACTGCTCTTCAGAAATTTGATGTGTAGAATCAGGTATAGAAAATGAGACAATAGCTGGATCTTGAGGCACGCTTCTGTGTGCCTTTGCGGGACGGGGTTTGCAGTGTAGATGAGTGAGGGCATGTGCACAACTCAGCAAGAACATCTTGGAAAGCCACAAGCTGTCTCTGATCCCTGCGGTCGGGGGTGGGCATCCACCCTGTGCTCCCTGGGGTTGAGGGCGGGTATACACACTGTGCTCCCTGGGGCATCCACACTGTGCTCCCTGGGGTTGAGGGCGGGTATACACACTGT
>NW_003852422.1:5882712-5927152 GCF_000181295.1 Otolemur garnettii
ACACTGTGCTCCCTGGGGTTGAGGGCAGATATACACACGGTGCTCCCTGGGGCATCCACACTGTGCTCCCTGGGGTTGAGGGCAGATATACACACTGTGCTCCCTGGGGCATCCACACTATGCTCCCAAATAGAAATTGCACTTTGCGTTGGACGCTGTTGGAGGAGCTGTCCTTATTCTGGGAGAACGCTCCTTGGAATCACATTTTTAACAAGATATCTGTACAATATTGTGACAACTTTCTGAATAAATGTCACATTTTAAACTTTCATAGTCAGTGTTCAACTTCTACAATCTTCCCAATGCCAGGGTATTTTATGTAGCAAATTCTGCATTGTGGTGAATGGAGTGATAAATGTCAGTTTCTTAACTGTGTTAAAGGATTTTCCCCCATATCTTGTTGTATTTCTGATGAGAGCTGGAGTCATTAACTAAGGCTTATCACGAAAGTGCCGGATAATGTGAGTGGCAGCTGAGGGTTTTACAAGTAGTAGATACATTCAAACCCTTTTCTCAAACATTGTTTTTCTTGGCAGCTCCACATTCTCGGACACCCTAATGGCTCTTCCTCGTCCTGGGAATTTTACCTGCAGGCTGTGCTGACCTCAGCTCTATTCCTGAACCCAATGCTCCTTCTCATTCTTTTAAGGTGGCTCCTCCCTGCTTCATTCTCAGCTTTTTTGGATTTCTCACCATTTTTCACCTTAATTCCTCTTTTCTTCTAAGGTATTTCTCTTCAATATCTTATTCAATCTAACACGTATCACATGTATATAATTTCTTCTTAAGTTTTATTAGCACGTTTTTTTTGGGGGGTACAGTTTTCCAAATTTTACCGTGAAGTCCATCATCACTTCCATAGGTACATATATAAAACTCAAACAAATCATCTTTCCCAGGAAAAATATTAGAAGAAAGTATATTTGACCTTGCAAAAATACTAGAACAACTAAGGCTCAATACCATCATAAGCAAACAGCAAATTTGTAAAATGTATTTTCATTTAAAATGAGCAGAAACCTTTTTAATTCTTAAGAAACTCTTATTCTTACCAAGAACCCATTAAAAAGAATGGACTTGAGCTTACAATTTATGATAGAAAAATTTAAATGGCATTAAACAAATAAAAGTGACTGATGTACATACTCATTAGTTTTAAAAGTATATTTACAGTCAATACAAATATATATATATATATATATATATATATGCAGTTTTTGGCCAGGGCCAGGTTTGAACCCACCATTGCCAGTATGTGGTGCTGGCGCCCTACTCCTTGAGCCACAGGCACTGCCCAATAAAAATATTTATTCCTATCAAATAAGTAAAGATAAATTAATAACTCTCAATGGGAAGAAAAGCACTATATTACTATTACTACTATATTACTATTCTGTAATATAAAATGTAAAATTAATGTAACTTTTCCAAAGAAAATGCACATAAAGAGATTTAAAACACTCATAATCATTGACTCCATTTTTCTATAGGCTTGTACCTCAAATAACACAATCACATATATGCACTAAGACTTAGATACAAAGATTCCTATTTCAATAACACTGACATCAGTCTGAGCCATTTCTCCAAAAACAACAGTTGTTGTCATCGCAGTATAAATGCTAAGTGACCGGGCCTTTCCGGCCTGCACTGATACGGGTGATTTCATTGTTGGTATAATGCTCACTTGCTCTGATATCACAGAATCTTCTCCCGAGTTCTATTAATTCCATAAGAGGCAAAAATCTGGATGGCCCTAAGAGATGTATGATTACTATTGTTACCTAATCAAAGACTTGAAATTATCTATCTGTATGTATTGATTTGGATGGATCCTGTCTCTGTAGCCTAATCTATAAGGCAGTTGACTTTGGAGGAAGATACTATAAGATGTTAATAGACATAACTAAAAGTGGATTGCCTAAAAATAAAGGAATAGCAAAGAAACCATATGAAAATGTATGATCATTCCAGATTGTTTGGTTTGGACCCATAATTTTGAAATGTCAGGTGTCCCCTAAAGTCGTAAGAGTCTATTCCTTAGGTTCTGTCTACCTGAGCTCGGAGCTCTGTGTGGTTAATGACACGTGGGCAGCACCGCATGCCTGGTTTATGGTGGCCTCCCTTATGCCTCATCTACAATGGGCCGTGCTTTCTCCTAGCTCCCCCCACGGAGACGCCTTTTGATACACACATACACTCACAGAAGCAATGTAAAGATTAGAAAAAGCCTGAAGATTAGTTAGGGCCCAAAGTAGCATTTTTCCAAATAAAGCCACTTCAGCTTAAGAGAAAAATAAATGCAAACTGACTTGATTACATAACAAGTTAATGCCATGATTCATTCCTTATAACTTTAATTACCTTAAAACTACTTTGTTGAATAGTGGTCTCTACAGACAACAAACTATGCTTGAAACGAAGCCTTCAAAATAAGATACAATCTCCCAAAATTCTAGCTGTCCAATCAGGAGAGTCTGATCTGGTTTTAGGGATCTGATAATTTGTTGTTGATGAAGAGAAGAGTTGATCTGGCCCAGAAACCTCAGTCCGACACTCTCCTGCTGGGGAAAGGTTTTTGTTCTCCCTGAAATTCTCAAAATACTACGGGGTTGTAATTACGGGCTCACAATGCTGCTTGCCGCTGGATATGTAATATCCCACTGCCAGATAGTGCACTGGTAACTCTATTGATAGCAGTGGTTCCGACTGTGACGGGAAGAGCACCCAGGAGTTTGTGTCATAGCATAGGGAACCATGTGGCATATGTCATTTGGAAGAAGCACTGCTGAACAACATATTTCAGAACTGCTTTTCCCTTGGCAAGTCTAAAATAGATATGTGGGAAATAGCAGATGAATCACGGGCCACTTGGAATT
This sequence comes from Otolemur garnettii, assembly GCF_000181295.1. Classification (NCBI taxonomy): domain Eukaryota; kingdom Metazoa; phylum Chordata; class Mammalia; order Primates; family Galagidae; genus Otolemur; species Otolemur garnettii. The sequence continues at coordinate 5,885,592 of NW_003852422.1, forward strand.
TAGTCATAAGCTAAGAGGATACAACAGATCTTTGTGGCCATCAGCAAGGATAACAAGCTCCTTACGAGACAAATTCTAAGTGAAGGTAGGTAAGAAAAGTACGTTGAACTTACTTGAGAAGTCTCTTCAGATCTGCTTGGATGTATTTTTGCTTTCTGGGAGTATTGAAGTGGGATGGCGTGGAGTAGGTGATAAAATTTTAGGCTAGAAAGAACTTAAGCATTTTATCCTAGCAAAAAATCAGCTCCTGGAGAAGAGAGAATAAACAAAATTGTATAGACACTCACATTTACCCCCAAACACCCCCTTTTCCCTCTCTGGTAAATGCAGATTCTTCAGGTGGCCTGTCTTCCCATTCCCTTCAAAAGTACCAGAAAACATGAACCCTGGTTTCACATTTAGTTGGAGAAACTATCAATAATAAAACAGCTTTAGAAGAGGTTCCCCTGCACAGTAGTACCTGTGCCTTGGTTTTTTCCTATGGACAACGGGAATTGTTTCTACTTGGCATGGGGGTTGTAAGGAGTAAAGAAAGATGTTATAAATGACTAAGAACTAGATACAAGCATTCCTTCACAACTTACTGTTTTGCGACCAGTTATTTCAGGGTCTCTAGTGTACCTTGTGCACTAGGCAGATGGAAATAGCAGGGCCCTCATTCTAAAGTTCAGGGTTCCATAACCCCTCCAAGTTTGCTCCCACAAAGCCCTGGGAGCCCATTCCTTCAATGTCCGGTGGCTGCTGCTTCTTATCTGTCAAGGGTCATCTCAGCTGCTGCGTCCTCATCAGAACTCGACCACCTGCTCGGTACTGCCAGCGACTCTGCGTCCTTGCTGCCTTCATGGAGAGCATGGCTCATATCACACACCAGTGTCCGGGATGGTCTCACACCGGGTTTCACTTCTGCTCTCTGCTCCCCCCATTCCTCTCAGGGAACAAAAGCCTCCTGAGAGGAAGGACCGGCTCTCTCCTGTCCAATGCTGAGTCACCGCCCTGCCTGTCAAGGGTAGACACTTGAGAAATACATTTTGATTTCACGGAACAAAGTCTTTATTTATCAGGTACCAACTTCCCTCTGGGGGAAAATAACACATAAGTTGGGGCCTCACCGAGCCACCGTGATTGTGTTGACAAGAAAAGCCTTCCTGTCATGGTTGTTCCTCGCTCACATGTGACATGGAGCACACTGCTGTCACTTTCCATCCGCACCAGCCTGCGTGCCCAAAAAAACCACCAGCTGCTGGGGTGTCGGGCTGCGGCTCTGCTCAGAAAATGAAAGCAGAGCCTCAGAGCGTTCCCTTCTCTGACACCAAGCCGACGTCTTTACAATACGAGTCTTTGGAGCTGGTTCTTCGGGGCCACTTGCTGGCCCCCAGATGCCTGTGTGTCTCTATCTTTATTCATGGGCCCTTTATTATTTGTTCTATGGCACAATCACCCAACTGTCTGCAAGTATGTAAATTCATCACAAATGAATTTTGTCTTAAATAGAATGGAAACATACTGGAACATAATATGATTGTTTGTTGGAACTGCTGATAACAGGGGCAAAATTCACGGGGAAGGAGATAGCATCCTCGGGCAGCATCCTCGGCTCCTTCCTCCCCTCTGTGCTGGGCAGCTGCTTCCTCGCTGTAGTTGGTGTTTCTTGCAGTTCTGTTTTTGTTAGTCAGTGATTATAGTTCTTATTATTTGCCCAAATAGGATAAACATTTTAAGATTTTTTTTTTGGTATGTATAGTTCTTCTGCATGACTGAAACTGAAATTTAAATATCAAAATCCACAGCTCCTTTGTTGTCAATGGTAAGAATCAGAACTACGAAATTTCAAGGGGATTTTTTATTCCAGAGCTTGGCAACTATGGTTTTAGTCTTTACAACCACCATTTCAAGTAGAAATGATTTTGATTTTACATATGTAAAACCAAGGCACCCGACACTATTGTGCAGTGGAATTTCTTCTAAAGCTGTTTCATTGTAGATAGTTTCTCAAGGTATAGATGAAACCAGGCTTTTGTGGTTTTTGTTGCTTTTGAAGGGGATGAGAAGATAGGCCACTTGAAGAATCTGCATTTACCACAAGAAAATGTGTGGGGGGACTTCTGAAGGGTAACTGCCATGTGAATATCTATGTATTAGGAAACAGAAAATGTCTATGCCTGGTAGGGAAAAGGCCCAGGTTAGACACCCCTCCACACCTCTTCTATGTCTGGAAAGGTGTCTATATAAACCACTCTGCTCTATAGAAAGAAAAGCTCTTACCTTGCATTTAATAATTCATTTTGTTTGTGATTTTATTGGCTAAGCTAATTTATCTTACTGTGCTGTGAATTTTTAAATAATCAATTTTGTTTTGTATAATCTGTACTGAGTAAAGAGAATACATGCTTGCTTGTGTAAAAATAATAGAATGGGGTGTTTTCCTTCGAGGCAAACAGCTAGTATTTGAATACATGGAGTGATACATAACCTTTAGATAAAATTTTATTTCATAAAAAATAAAATTTGAATCTGAAAATATGAACATCTAATAATTAATAGTATAAATATCACTGGACATTTTTGACATGGGTCACTTATTTAGAAACTTCTAAAATGAACACAAGGATGATTTTTCTTTTTAAATAGTAAATATTAAACTTTAAAAACAATCTGTTTGGGGCGTTGCCTATGGCTCAAAGGAGTAGGGCTCTGGCCCCATATACCAGAGGTGGGGGGTTCAAACCCAGTCCCAGCCAAAAACTGTAAAAAAAAAAAAATCTGTTTGATTCATTATAAATCTACTTATCTTTCTCTAAATTTTGACTGTTAAAAATTTGCAGATATAAATACGCTGTTAGGAACATGAGGTTTTCTCATTTGTTTTCACATCTCCATTGATTTACATGTTTACATGAAAATAAATACACCTGATCACTAAGACTTTGTTTTCCGATATGAAGGATTGGGTGTGGTCAACGATGACCTAGTGGATTCATTTTTAATAAAGCCTTTCCATCAAACTTAGTTGGTCATTTAGAGATAAATATCTTTGAGTCTCTCTTGAATCATTTTATTTTCTGCCCTGACTTCTTAAATTGTTTTTAAAATAATTATGGTTGCTATTATTCTTGAAAATGTCTACCAAATATTTTTTATAGACTATTACTAAAAAAAAATTACCTAAGTAAATAATATGGAATGTAATTATGGACAGAAAGTAATAATATGCTGAAGGGGCAGGTTGCAGCTTCACTTTGAAAGACACAGACATGACCCCGCTTAAGTGGCTTTCTCCGTAGCACCCACCACACCTAACACACATTTCTGTGCTCATTCACTACATGATTCAACCCCTACCTCTAAAATGTAAGGAAAGAAAACAGTATTTTTTTGGTTTAATTTTTTCCATTTTGTATCCAGTACAAAATGTATATTGTAGATGCTCAATAAGTTGGTGGATAAATGCTTGTTGACCAAGTTAGATTTAATAAATATGCTGCAATATTGCCTCTCTCTCCGCTCCTCAAATATTTCTTTATATCACTTGCTTAACACACTTCTCATGCTAAATTACAGGATATCTGCAAATATCCCAGATTCCTTGTATAATGTTGTTCCTGCATTCTTGGCAAAGACACATTTTGTATGGTTCCAAGCCAACATTAACCAGAAAGAAAGAATGAATGAATGAATGGGCAAATATTTGATTAGCAGACAGTGTAGTTTAAAAATTAGCTTCAATTAGATTATGATTTGACTAATTACTAGGATCTTATCTGATTTATCCAAGTCTACTCTGTATCACATATATCACACAGATTCTTTCACACAGTAGGTAAAAAGTAAATGATAGTTAATTGGACTAACCATAATAGGAAAGTTAGCAAAACAGAAAGAAAAGGAAACAAGAAATAATCAATCCCCTCTGACGTATGTGGGTCCCTTAGTAGGGTCCTACTATAATTTTCTTCTACAAAATTTCTGCTTACAGAACTTCTTAAAAACCCTCATTCTGTACTGATGACTATACGGTAGCTGGGAATTTGCTCTGAGTCCTAACATCACGAAAAGACATATTCTGCTTATACCTAAACCCTTACTGTTCGTACAGTCTAATTCTTCTTTCAGCATTTTTCAGATTATTAAATTGTTGTTTGATGTTTTTAAAATTAATTTTTAATCATTTATCTTACAATTTTTAAATTTCTTTATTTAAAATTCCTTTTAAAGAGGAATTTTGGAGCTAAATAAAAGAACATTTCTCTAAAATAGGAGTTCATGAGCAGTTTAGTTTGTGGCCAAAGTAATGAACCTTGCATATTTTCACTTGCATTTTTTGTGAGAAAGTATAAATCTTTACTTTTTATCTCATCAATGTGCACAAATTGTAGAATCAACAGCCAATTGAATAGCTTTTATAATATGTATTAATATGTAATTTTATGAGAAATAACTTTGGAGGTAAGAAAAAGTTTGGGTGTATGTACGTAAAGTTCAATTTGCAGTTTAAATCCATTTCAATAAGAGTGTTTAACTTAATGAATTTGGATTATTTAAACACGTTCTATGGAAGCAGAATTAACAAAACAGGGTAAGGGTCATGAATGACATTTTTATCTTTACATAATAACTGTCCCAATTTGTTTTCATTAGTATAACAGAAAGTTTAGAACGCAATTCAAATGTGCATTCAGGAAAATATCTTTCTATCCACGAAAGTCCTTCTTTACTCTGTACATTGTCCTTCTGGTCTACCCGTTAAAGATACACTATAAGCTGGTGATGTTTTAAATAGGCTCCTAGCCTGTTACTATTATCTCTTTGTATTCGGCAAAAATAAAGTGTTTCTCGCATACGTCAAATGTGTTTATGTGTCTTGAAAAATGTTGAGTCACAGAGGGCTCTGGTCCTAGGGATGGTTGTAGTACAGTGAGGGGAAATCACAAATACAGATGTTCAAAAAATGAAAGAAAACTCCGGGAAAGGCGTGCACACATGTTCACTAGCGCAGGTGCTACGTAACTATGCCTGCTTCACAAAATTTAAGAAAAACTCTGAAAATGAACTAATTCCTCTAGATTGAGAGAAAATTCTAAGAAGAGAAAAGATGATAATGAAATATCAGTAACAAAAGTAACAACAGCCATTGATTTTTGAAGATTAACATATGAGAGGCTTTGTACTGTGACTCAAAATTATGTAATACAATCACAAAGCTATTGATACTGTCCCGTTAACCAATGAGAAAATTGAGTCATAACAGCACAAAATGAATTGTGCAGATTCACACTGTTTCAGTTGTTGATTCATTTATCCATTAATTTATTCAAACTTTATCATAAACACTGAACTAATAACCAGGGATGTGGTGTCTGCTCTCAGGGAGCTTCCTTCCAGTTACAAAACCAGAGCAGCTCTCTGGGGTTTCTCTGCCCACCAGTCGCTATGCTCTTGATCTCAGCTAAACATTCTTACAGTCAAGAGAATGTTTGAAGAACCCCATAGTGATCCAGTGTGATGAACATGAATGTAGGTCTATAAAAATATAGTGACTCAAGGGTCACGCTTGAGAGAGGCATGTGAGCTAAGTTAGTTTGTATCATGTTAAGCGCGGCACGAGTTAACTAAGCTAAGTTAGTTTCTATCATGCTATTTTACGTGGCAATCAGACCCCATCACCATTGTAGAGCAGGTTTGTGACATTATCCAATGGGGTTCTAACTTGACAGTCAAGGCCACAGTATGACACGCGGATCAGATGGAGGAGAGATGGGAGGCACAGTTCAAAGTCTGAAGGCGGGGACTGGAAGCGTAATCAAGGAAGATCAACTTATGTATGGCGCCTAAGTGCACCAGGCAGTGGAGCTAAAGATGTTTAACCTATCTGTGTTTTAAAGGAAAGCTTGCTTGATTTTTATTTTTGGATTTCAATCAAAATACAAAATTCTAAGTCACTAAATTTTGACAAGGGCAATATAATATGTTGAAAACAAACCAAGGAAACAAAGCATTTTCTTACGAAAAGCAAAGACCTTATTTGAAATCCCCAATCTGTCATCTATAATTTGTATGAATGACTTGGAAATAGCTACCCTTCAGAGCTTCACTGACTGATGGCCGTGAAAAAAATATATTGACAATGCTTAACAGAGAGGGCTGAATTATGATAGTTTTCTCATCACTACTACCATTATCATCTTCAACTGTGAACAAAACTACTTATATATGTATACTGCTTGATAGTTTACATCTATTAATTTAAGAATAGCTTCTAAATGAGGAATGAATTGAAGTGATAGGATGGTGAAAAAGAAGCAAATGGCCTAAACTGGAGATATATCTCATTTTAATTCAGAAAGGATATATGCGCTGTCCAAATCATCAATCAGATGGTGATATGGTTGGGTGTGGAGGAATCGATGTCAGGTCCTTGTGTTCTCAGGTTCTTAGTTCCCAGTACCAAAGAATGGCAATGGGTGTCAAGTCAATGAAATGATTAAGCAGAGCAAGCAGGCGCAAGCAGGCCAAGTGCCAAAGTTTTATTAAAGATTAAAGCACACAACATTCCAAGGAAGGAACGGCTCAAACCCGGAGTTTGACAAGGCTTCTCTTTTTATGTTGACTCCCTAATTTAAATTTAATGTTAACTAGAGGAATGGAATATTCATGATTTTTCTTGGAAAAGGGTGGAGAATTCCTAGGATCTGGAACTCTCCCCCTTTCTATCCTTGTAAGGCAATTTCCAGGGGTTGTTGTGGTATTTGTAAGCTGTCATAGAGTTGGTAGGTATGATTTTTATTATGTTAATTAGGGCAGTTTATTTAGCCACACTGTTACTTTGTGCACATGGAGGTCTGTGGAGTTGTTTGTTGCTCTAAAGACCCTTCATCAAGGCATTGACATTATCTCTACTTGGTGATTTCTCTACCTCTTTCTTATTGGTTAATCTTGAAGACCCTCTATTGTGAACCAAACATCTGGTCAGTCCTCTAGGACCCCTTGACACATCATCTGTTCTTTCCTGGGAGCCCCTTCCCTATGGTCCCCGTCAGGCTGTTCCCAAAACAACCCCAGTTGGTATGACCACATCTATCTGCCCATGTCCCAAAGTCTGTGGGGCATTGATTAGCCTTTCTCAAGGCAACCCACCTGCAAGGACCTGCACCTGCAAGGTCTCAATTCCCTTCATTCCCAACAACTCAGCATGACAACTCAGGCCAGCCGTATTCAAGCCAGTCCAGAGAGCACCCACTGTCCACCCTGCTCATGCCTGACTAACTTCCTAACTTAAAAATATTATTCCTTAAGTTACATGTGTAAACTCGGTAAGCTACTCATTCAGATCACAACCCTACCACATTGTGTAAAGCCCCAATTTTCAAGCTTGAACTGTATATTCTGAATGAATTTCTGATAAGAATTTGCAGCTTTCGTGCTGCTGAGGAGGTTTTGTATAAAACAGCAATGCTGAGCTTCTCAAAGTTGGATTTTGGCCCATGTTGGTCCTGAGATTCTAATTCCAGGATTCATTCCCTAGATTTCCATCCATCATTTGGGACAGCCATCATCATTTCCCTTCCCTAATTCCTTTAGACACACTAATAAATACGGATGCAGAGTAACCCCATGTTTTCCAAGTACACAATTCAATAAGTCCTTTCTGGATTTGGAATAGATTTTTAAATAAATGATTGCATTAGTTTGGATTAAGAAAGAAAACCAGGGAAACATTTTGAAATAAATATATGTCCTACCCTTTACTATTTCATAACTACATGACACCCATACAACCTGTACTTTTAGCACTGAAATTTGCAACCTCAAAAAAGTTAACTTGAAACCATGTAATTTGAACCAACAGTAGGGATCAAAACAAAGAGTTACATTCCTTTCTGGTTTTGTTTTATTTGCCCCCTTTTATTCCCAAAGTGCAACTGCCCTACATGCACCTAAGTGGATCTGTTTCCATAAGGCAGCAAGTATGGACTACTTTAGAACTTTTCAGTTTCTAGGATATAAAAGTTCCCATAAAAAATGAACAGTCTCTTCACTAAAGAAGTTTGCAAAGGATCTGATGTTGTCAGTGTGTTTGCGTCAGTGCGACGCTCCACAGGAAGCCACGTTCTACCAATTTCCTCACAGAGGAGCAAGCGTCCTATAATTATACTGGTAACATTTTTTCGTAGTCACTGTAAAGATTTTAGTTTTAAGGCAGAAATAGTTTAATAACTGTTCTGTTACTTTTGTGCTTGAGAGTTCAATGAGGACTACTTCCACACAGCATGCAAATATGGCGTGTATTATGTCAGAATATGAATAGACCCATTATTACATGTTTGAGTAAACTAGAAGAAACAGTTGAGGTGCAAGGATGTTGCTGTCCTTCAGGGCCATGGACAGGACAACAACAAAGAACTCTACTGATATTAAAATGATTACAGAAGGAAAAAGAATTATTACCTTGAAAGAACATTGAACTACAGATCAAGAAGCTTTGTGTTAGTCACATCTGTCAGCACAATCAATTTTCTTGCATGTATCAGTTAAATGTCTTTGCTCTCAATTTTCTTATCTAAATAATTAAAGTGTGTGTGTGTGTGTGTGTGTGTGTGTGTGTGTTGGGACAGTAGCTATGCACCAATTCCATTGTCCCTTCTTCTCATCATCATTCATTCAGAGTTGACTTTCATCAGCCACTCTGCTAGGGGAATAGAGATTATAAAAATTCTAACTTCAGAAAATTCACAGTGTAATGGAAGAGATGAAACAAGAAGGAGGCAATTAACATATGGAAAGACAATTGCAGCGCTAGAAATAAGGACAGAAGAAACCCCAACATGTCACTCGATGTGTCGTGCACAAATCTTCTCTGACCCACTGAAGTTTCTCTCCCTCATTCTCCAGGTCCTCTCTCTAGATACCACACAATAATTCATTTCATAATATACAGAGCAGCACTATGCTGGTATATCGTCCTCCAGGACACCAACAATTTTATCAGGTATAAAATCACTCAGTACAGATCCATGGTAATCAAGTTCACACATTTTCAGCTTGTGGAATTAGTCAGACACTTCCAATATATTTAAAGTTATACCATGTAAGATTTCCTTTTTCCTTTGCAAGCAATAACAATTCGCCTGCTAATTCTATAACCTTCAGTCTGATATATGTTGGTTAAGAGACAAACAGCTTAGATCAAATAGATTCCCAGTATGTCGAAATCCAGTACCAAAATTTGTGGAATCAGAAATATTTGGAGGTCTTTGGAGAAGGTTGTTCTATTCACTAGAGATAATGAAAGCATCTATGCTAATCTTTTTCCCCACGTCTTTTGTTCACGTCTTCAAAGGAAGTTGCCTAATCAGAATTTATATAATCTTAAATAAAAAGGAGTGGGGGTAACTTGAGAAATTTTGGCACCATCTGGGCTGTGAGTCTGAATACTGAATTTTCAAATAATGAGATATTTTGAGGGGTCTTCAATTTCAAGGAATTAGAAGTAAACCAAGTTAATAGAAATGTAATTCCAAAATTAAAAATAAATACTTTCTTCTCGCTCCACCAAGCATCTATAAAATATTTTTAGATTGGTGGGCACCTGTGGCTCAGTGAGTAGGGTGCAGGCCCCATATACTGAGGGTGGTGGGTTCAAACTCGGTCCCGGCCAAATGGAACAAAAAAATACCCGGGTGTTGTGGTGGGTGCCTGTAGTCCCAGCTACTCGGAAGGCTGAGGCAAGAGAATCGCCTAAGCCCAAGAGCTGGAGGTTGCTGTGAGCTGTGATGTCACAGCACTCTACTGAGGGTGACAGAGTGAGACTCTGTCTCTAAAAAATAAATTAATAAAATAAAATAAAATATTTTTTTCAAAAATAACTATAACGTATCTTCTTTCTGTTTGGAAGTCACAAGGTCATTAAATTTTTACTTTGAAAAAAAATTGGTGAACCACCTTTTTACTCATCTCCTTTGCTTTATTTGCCCTAACTTCTTCCCTCGTTCCTTATCTTAATAACAGATTTCAGCAAGCTGCTGACCCCGTGTCTGATTTTGCGGTTTCTGTTTCTAGTACGAGATTTTCAGCTTTGGATTGTGCTCCTGTGTTTCTTAATGTTGTCTCTCATTTTATGACCCAACCCAAAGCAGAACAGTTATTTTACAATTCAAATTCTGTTACTTGTACTTAAAACACTGAAGAACTTATTGATTTTTTTTTATTAATTGATGACAAGAAATTGATTTTCCTATTCTAAAATGAAAAGTGAATAGATTGTTTCTGAACTTTGCTAGACTTTTGAAGGTCTACTGATAAATTTAAAAGATGGTTGGGTAAATTTCATTGCTTTTTCTGCAACTGGAATAGTCTAGTAAGGCAAATTAGGTCATTTTGTTTGGTCTACGAAACATATTAATGAGGCCAAGGTCATGGATTTAATTCCACTTCAATTAGCTTTGTCCCACTGCATTGCCATGGGCTGAATTTCTATCCTGCTGATATCCATCCTACAAACAAATCCACACACGGCTCAGTGAGAAATAATGGGAGTATGTGGGTTGATCCATAAAAACTTATCACAACTTAAGAGAAGAAAAAAGCAGCATAGAAGCCAGCAGCTAGGAAGTGGTTGAGGAGTGACAAACTGGAGGATGGTCCTCAAGTGCTTCATAAAATCAGGGACTTGTTCACCAATGCAGAGGACTGTAGGGGATGAGGAGATGTGTAGCCCAGGCCCCCTTCTATGAAGGGCTTTTGCCCTAGATGCTACAAATGTGATTGACTCTCCACTCTTTGAAGGATTACGTCAACTGCAATGATACCTCTCACCCTCCCTGGGGCAGCCCAGATCCAATAGCTGATTACTGGAGGGAAGGAGAATTAAGACCTGGTCATCTAAGTCCAACTCTGGACAATTCAGAGGGTCATTGTAGCTCGTGAGCTCCCTGAGGGGTCACCTGGGGCTGTGTTGGTTCTGAATGACAGCTCAATATTGCTTCTTTCCCCTCCCTCCCACAGGAACAGATCCCCAAGGGTCCTCCCTGATAAACGTCTTGTGTACTCATCTCCAGCACAGAGCGTGCTTTCTGGGAGTCCCAACCGCCACGAACACTTCTCAGTTTCTATTTCCTGTGAGGACCAGATCCCTAACTTGAAGGTTCTAGTGCTCAATGAGCATCCAGGATACCTTCTTCAAAAATCACTACAACTTTCCATGTGGAAATACAGACCATTAAACTAGGTGTGGGGTCTTCTGAATGCAGACCTAGTGTAATAACACAGATTTCACACCCACTGAGCCAGCCCCATTCAAATGGAAGTAATCATCATCATGAATTCAGAGACTATGAAATCATATTTCTGATGACTTACCAGAAGAGATAATACAAAGATACAGGAAAGTACGAAGACTGTGATAGTTTTAGAGCCAAGCAATTAGGTTCCCGACAATCAGGATTTGACTAGGCTTTATGTTAGACACATTGACAAGAAGCATGATTTTGTAAATTACTGTACAAAATAGAACAGCAATAGGTAGAGCTAAACCCTTTGGGGCTGTGCCAAGAGGGGCCTGCAGAGGAGTTAATGAAACCTGCTGCAGCTGTCAGAGGTTCCCCAGTTCGCGGGTTCGCCTTCCTTTTCGTTCCTTCTAGGCACCAGGCTTTTCACGTATGGAAAATTGATGACTATTTATAGGCACATTTAGGAAACATTTGTTTCCTATCACCAAAATAAAACTAACTTGATATATTTGAAATTCCTTTATTATAGATATCACTTTTTATTGTTTGCTTGTGTTATGACATTGTCCCTTTAAATTTAAAGCAAATAAAACAAACAAAACACTCCCAGGAAAAGTAACAAATTACACCTTCTCCAGAACAGAGACCATTGCTTATTCTTCTTTGTAAACCCAATGCCTACACTAGCTCTCCCACCAAGGGGCAGGAGGGAATCAAAAGTAGGTATTTGCTGCATGGGAGAGAAATCTTCAGTTACTATATGCAGACATGAGCTATTTCCAATCTTCCCTCAGTGGTGTTCTCTACTGCAGAGACAATAGGACAGTCATTCTCACTGACCCACAAGGCAGGGATGGGGTGGGGGGCGGTCAACTGGGAGCTCCGATAAATGACTGAAAATGGAAACCGAAGAAGAAGAAATAAATTATGTTTTCTACACACCTTTGTGTAGGAGCAGCAGAAAAAAAATGATGGTCTATGCACTCCTAGAACTTAAAACCTAGAAATAGAGACAACATTTTAAAAGTTTCACAAATAAAATGTAACTTCAGGAGTAGTAAGAGCTAAGAGGAGAAGGGAATTACCCTCAGAGTTAGCTGGACAGAGATGAGGAACACCAGGCAGGTGCAGCTGGGCTGGGGGTTGTTTTTCAGATTCTAGATCGTCTCCTCATCCCCTCTGCCCCTCTGACATTCAGACTCCTGGCTGTTATTTTCCAGAAGATTTTCAGGTAATCTCTTTATATGAGCTAGAAAATATGCTTCTAAAATCATCACCATATTCTTAACTAACAGGGGTAAAAATCTGTGTAATAATAAGACTTTAAGGAGAGAGAGTCATTAAATCATCTTCGCTTTCTCATAATTCTAAAGCTAGAAAAACAATTTTTTCCTGACTTTCCCTGAAAGTTCTATTTTTTTTAAAGCTGCTTCCAATTAGCATTTGCTCCATAGACTAGCATAACAGGATTTAATACCAATCTCTTTTGGTGTTTGACAACTTTTTATTAAAGTTTTTCTTCTCCTCATGTTTAAATAGTATGTAATGTAAAAATAAATTGTAATGTTGCAAGGTGCATTGAACGTTAATTGTCAGAGCAATTCACCCATACAGATACCTAAAAATATTACGTAAGAAAACCAGGGGCTGTCTCAACAAAATGAAGCATTTGTAATGGAAGTGTAGTGTATCAAGAGCAAAGCACAAGATTATTATGAAGATAGTTTAATCAGGGCACTGCAATGGTGAGTAGAACATCTCAAAGAAGACGGAGCGTTTTATGAAGCAGAGAGGGAAAGCAGAGAGGAGGAGATGTGTCTTACACCTTGGAGTATGCGAGGATAGAGAGGTCCTTTGCCGTTAGTCATTTTCTCAAACCAAGCAAAACAAAGCAAAACAACAATAACAAAAAAGCAATAAGTGTTGGGGGAGATTTCATAACAAGTGCTGCTTTCTGGGAGCACAGGACTTAGATAAAGTTCAGAATGTCAGTCCTCCCATGTGCTCAAGATGAGCCATGACACGCTGGAGCCTGTCAAAGGCTTCGAGTGAGGTGAAGAGAGTTTCACACATATTCCCTCAAGGTTCTCATTGGTGATGCTCCCACAAACCAGGTTCAGCTGACTTTCAGAAATACCTAAGTAAGACTCCGTGTATTTTGGGGTCAGGCATTTATATAAAAGAGGAATTCTTAAGACAAAAAGCAGAATATTAACAAAAAGGGCTGAACCCTAAAAGTAATCAGTCTGGTGGTTCCCAGAGGTTGGTGCGGGACCCTCCTTGGCTATGCAACACCACTCTGAGTTTCTTGAGGCTCTCAAGCTGGGATACTGATGCCCTTGGTGGTCTGTCCACAGTCTTGGCTGCCTCTTGTAAAGGGAATGTTTGATTTGAGCATCTCACCAAACTACTTTAGTGAGCTGGAGTGCTGCTTGTTCAGCGCAAACTCAGGACGGTCATGGTTTGCAGTGGTGACACAGCCTTTAGGGTTTTTATGGTCATGAGGCTGTACCCTCAGGCCTTCATCAGTTCCAGGGCCAACTTCTAGACAACCAAGAGACCTGGTCAGGCTTTAGTTCTCAGTGACTTCACATCAAGTGAAAATATGAAAACTGAAGAAGGTAGCTTGGAGGATAGTAACCAGATATTGAAGAAAATGTGGAAAAAGGAACATTTGATGAGGGTTGTCAATTTCTGCATGGTAACAGGATCCGGCCCAATTTGTAGTTAAGTAGCAAAACTGTTCTTTTTATAGTGAGGGCTGAAGTCAGTTGAATGTTTACCACTAGTTGCCCTTAACTTACAAAAATCCTAAAAATAGATAAAGGCAAGTAATGGCATTAGAATCTGATGACCCAGAAGAGTACACTACAGATGATGAAATTTTCCGTTGAGACACATAATTTTTCTTCTCTCCAGCATTTTGATCAAAAGCGGTCTCATAAAAAGATCATTCATAATCACAAAATAAGGCTTCTCTCATTAGATTTAGCCTGATTATTTACATGGGTGCAGCCAGAATGATAATTTACCGCAGAGGTCTTTTCATGCTTGCTTTGCAGCAAGTTTTACACAGAATCTTAGATTCTCATTTAATCCTACTTTGGCCTACCAGTGACTCACTTTATTGGTCACCTATAAGGCAGAAAACCTTGTAAACCAGGTACTAGGCCAGTTTTCTAAGAAGGCTTTGTAAGCAGTGGCTTCATAAAGCCAACTTTAGTTTTTAAGAAGTGCCTGGTTACATCTAATTAAGCAAGCATTATTTTCAAATATGACATTCTAAGAAAGATCTTGGTTGCATAATCAATGTTTCTAATTATGTTCCTTTGACAAGAATATGTAAATAACTACATTGCATAATGTGAATGTGTGCATATAACTATATTGCTATGAAAATAAGCACATTTAAAAATTTCAGAGTTCTGAGAGACAGGCAGATAGAAAAATATTTCATTCAAAAATGTTTCATCTCAGTTTACAAAAGCAAAGTCTACCAAATTGTTTTGAGTTATAGGTAACTTAAGAAGAAAGTAAAGTTAAGTTTTATATATCCATAAAAATGGAAAAATCATACCATCAGCAATACTACACACAAACCCCACAGCCATCTATTCTCAGTTGTTCAACTTTGTGCATTAAGGTGTGTTCCACCAGATCTTGGGTCCACTGTCTCATGAATTCATCTGCTTCTCAATTCAAGTTCTGGAAATACTGACTCATTCCACTGATAGAGTCTCCAAGTTGCTAAGATGATGCCATCAGAATCCTGTGCCAAACATATGTGATGGTGCTTGCACTTCTGTGGGGGCTCTCAGATGGCCCTCCTTTGTGCAAGAGGAAGCATCTGTATTTTAGTTGGTCACAAGAGCCTTAAGGGAAATCTCAAAGGAAAACACAGAAAGACCAATGCCTGTGGTTAAAGTCATACTGATAATTCTTCAAAGTGCAAGATCTGATGAGATTTCATTAGAAGAATAATTTAATGGACCAAGAAATTTGGTTGTTTTTTGTAGCTCATAGCACCAGGTTATAAAGTCAATCCCAAAAGGTTTTATAATATTGCTAAATGTAATCATTAACTCTATTTCCAGGATAGAGGAGATACTATACCAAATTTAAAAAAATGGCTGACATTATCCTTATATGCAAAAAATCAGATATTACATACAATAGTCTTACCTAACACAGATATTCCAAGCTTATACAGTAGTTTAAATATATAAAGTACATAAAATATAAAAAAAAGTCCTAAACCTCTGAGTATTGGTAAAACTTTAGAGGCAGGTAATGTATATCCCTACTCTAAACCCCCTGGTATAGAAGATATTAGATTCAAATTAAAGAGATAAGATTGTGAACAAATCAATATTTAAGAGAAATGACTGAGATTATGACCAAAAACACTACAATGCTGTTGTCTAATCCAGACAAAGTCACTCTAAGACTCGACAAATAGACACTATGGACAGTGAGGGAACTGAACATCTGTAAGGAATTCCAATACAGCATGCAATTTATGAGTTACTGATATCAATACCATGTTACCCATACTAATTTGACCTGTGAAAGGCAAAATATCTCTTTTAAATTTACAATGCTTCTCATGCACAAATCAGAAGGTATCAAATAAACTCAATCATTTCCAGAAATTTCCTTTCTGCAAAGAAAAGAACAAAAGTTTTGTGTTTTCCCTAGACCAAATCTCAAAGACAGTTTTTCTGGGAAAAAAAAGACCCAATTTGGGGAGGAAAAAATATCAAAAATTATCTGAAAGTTTGAACAATTGAAAAAGAAAGAATTGTGTGCTGCTGAGAAACAGTAGTTATCTTTTTTAAATCAAAATGACAGCAGAATATTTTAAAAGTAATAATAAGAGTTAGATGATTGTAAAGACCCATAGCTCCTTCATAAGTGAAAACCCTTTTTACTTCATATATAATCAAGAGCATAAATAGTCATCATAAACCATAGGCGATTATTTTGGTAGACAGAATCTCCGCTAGCCAGGCATATTGGATCGTTCACTTGTTATACTGCACAGACTCACTTGGCATCATGAAGTAAGTAGGTTCACTTCTACTCACTTTTCTTTTCATGGATGATCATAGCAAAACAAAACAAATCAAACACTTACTAGATGGAAGATGTACAATAGAAATTTGTATTTTAGTAGTTAGTAAACACCAGATATTAACAGTCTTTCTATATCTTCTAGTGCACATATTAAGTGATTTTATTTTATCTCCTTAATTGTTAACTGACAAATGGAAAGCCCATCTGTTTTATGTAGACAGTCAAATTTGAGGCTTAGCCCAAAAGACATCCATGTAGCTATGTTATTTGAAGGAGGTCACTCTTATTGAAAAGTTCTTTAAAACTCAAAGTTGATGTGTTTTTCTGAAGCAACTTACGTTAACTTGGTGAATGCATAGTTTAGCTATCAAGCAAAATTACCTAAGTATACAAAAAAGAGTGAATTTAATAACATCTATATAACTATGTAGTTATTTGTAAAAATCTGAAATCACTTTACATTTAATTTCATGTTAAATCAGTGATTTGTTTTTTCAGTTGATAACCTACAATGTTATACCAGATACATTATAATGTCAAAAGTAAGATTAATGCGAAAATGGCATATAAATATTGTACTTTTAAGAATAAATCTTTGGCTCCTTGAAATCACACATGCACTTCTCAAACCACCAGACCCAATGGAATAAGTCTTCCCCCTTTCTACAAAATTTGTTTTATAATGATATCCTAATGTACCCCTAAATATTTAAAGGTTATTTTTCAATCCTGTTGTATTAGATGAAATAATTAATCAGACTTCAGAATTCACAAAAACATCACCTGATGAACACTTAAGAATCCATCCTCAGATATAATCAATTAATTGTTTAATAATATATATGAATAGAGACCACAAAAATTACTTCCATGTGTCACTTATTTTCATTTTGAGGTTTAGTTACTCTATTGAAGTTAAATTTATTTTTAAGGTAAAATACATAACTAGGTTTGAAGCTAAATTCGTGTTTTCATTTGTTTGCAGAGTGTTGCTCCTGCCTTAAAGGTAAAGGTCTCACTTCACTTGGAAAGTCCATTGACAGTGGACTCAGATGGACACTCCTTACATGTGGCCAGTTATGCAGCAAACAGAGCTGTAAACAGGGCCAATAAAAACTGTGTAATAGTGACAGCATGATCTTGGAGGACATTTGGACATCTCTTGAATAACAGAGAAAGGAATTTCATTTCTGGGCTGAAGGGATATATTTTCTTAGAAGACATTTTGAATACAAATTGAAAGACAATGAAAAGAAAATCAATAATATGGATTTGAAAGGCAATGGCTTAAAAGAAATAAATCTGATGTTTCACTTCTCCAGTCCACAAGCTCGGGATCTGTGAGCTATTCAAAGAGGTGAGTGGCGGCTTGGGGAAAACATGCAAATCACCTGCCCCTAGGACCTGCGTAGCCACACTGTTCAAACAGGTGATTTTCTGCCTCCAGAGCAGCTGAAGACCCTTCAAAGCCCGACTGGTCCCCTTTGCTATTTCATCTTCTTCTCCTCTCCCTTCACACTGATCCCAGCATTATTCAGTATTAGCTTATTGGAAACTGCACAGCTTACATCAGGCTCCCATCACTGGGGCCTGCCACATCAAGGGAGAAATGGAATTGCAGCACGATCTTTCAACTAAAATGTGTAAGGAAAAACATCCCTATGGCTGAGAATAACTTAACCATGTATTGTGCAGTACTAGGCATGCGCCAGATAGTGGGGAAGGCACCGTGGTACAAAGTAAGTGGCAGACTCGGATTTAACAAGGTACGTATGAAGTCACTGTGATCGTGTGAGACCTCTAGGCTGGGGGGTGTAGGCCTTCATGAAGAGAAAAGAGAACCTCTTCTAGGGACTTGCTAGAACTTGAATTGTGGCCCCTCCCATAGCAAATTCATGCATTGGTGTCCTCATCTGCTGTGCCATATGAATGTGATCCCATGTGGAATTAGGTGGTTGTACCTGTAGTTAGTTAAGATGGGAATATATGGAGTAGGTGAGCCCTAATTCAGTGAGACTAACGTCATCTTTTATGTTAATTTGGATGGAATTGAAATACATTCTTCGTAAAGCATCACAAGGGTGGAAAAGCACGAATCCAGTGTAATCAGTTCTGATATGAGGACGATTAATTGGAGTACTGGTGAGGGGAGGAGGGATGGGGAAGGAGGGAGGGGGGCGTGGGGCCATGGTGTGTGACACACCTCTGGGGAGCATGACACTATTAATCGAGGGATGTCATCCAGCAAACTCGAGCAGTGTATCCTGGTTCTTTGTACCCTCAATGACTCCCCATCGATAAAAAAAAAAAAAAAAAAAATAGAAAAAGGACATTGGACCCAGACGTGCCCAGGAGAAGACTGTGAGATGAAGACAGAGATCTTGGTGGTGCTCTGTGAAGAAGGAGCGCCACAGGCTGTCAGAAACCACCACAAGCTGGGAAAACATGACATTGGAACAGTCTTCCTGAGAATGAGCCGAGCCACTCGCACCTCGACCTTGGATTTCCACCTGCAGAACTGTCAGGCGATGAACTCCGAGGGGTGGCGCTCTGACACCACAGCCCTGGAAAACTCACACGGAGCTTGATGTTTATTCAGAGAAATGAAAGGGAAACACAAGTCCGTGAAATATAAAACAAGAATACTAGTTACAAGAGAAGAACAAAGGAAATCACACAGGGTTTTAACTTCTGGATGAGGGGAGGTGAATGTTACAGATCAGAAAAATCTCCACGGAATCGACATTTAAGCTAAACCTTAACACAACTGACAGAATTGGAGCAGATGAGGTAAGAATATGTGCATTGTGGAGAGATTTCTGATTACAGGAAGACGCTGACTACAGAAAAACACAGAAAATGTGCATTTCCACAGACTGAGGGAAGGCCCCGAAGGAAAGCTGGGGCCACTCCACAAGGCCTTTGAATATCAGGTGAGGAGTCTGCGTTTAATTTGGGGACAGAGGACCTTTCAGTTTCTTAAATATACACAGCAAGCACACACACACGTGCACAAACGTAGACACAACCACACATATAAATGAACACTTTGACAGTCTAAATCAGTTTTACTCCTACTGGGTATGTGTCTTAGAAATATTTGGAATTGCTCTAAATGAGAAGTGCTCCCTATTAATTTTTTTCCTTTTTTTGTTTTTAGAGATGGGGTCTTGCCCAGGGTGCAACTGAATTTCTGAGCTCAAGGGATCCTCCCCCTTAAACTCTTGAGTAGCTGGGATTATCGGAAGGCACCGCCGTGCTCTGCTCCTGTTGAAGGCTGTATTTGTGCAGAGGGCGGATATGCTGAACCATGCACGTGTGAAGTAGGATTCCCAGGGCTGGGGTCATGCATCTGGGCAAGATGAACTAACAGACTCCTGCCGCTCACGGGGTTTGCACTCTAATGGTGGTTAAATAGACAGGGATAGACATATGGATGTTTGATAGATTTGATAGAATATCAGTAGTGATGAGTGCTCTTCTATGAAAATCAATCCATAAGAAAATGCTGGCTGTGTGTTTTAAGATACAGTGATCAGGAAATTATCCAAGGGAGGAAGGTATTCAGAGCACCAACCTACAGGAAGGAAGGGAAGGGACCTTTGGTCTGTCTTTATTGGGGCGGGTGTTCCAGGGAACAGCACTTACCCAGCTTCCCCAAAGTGAGAATTCTTGGTGCTGAAGGGACAGCAGTGGTCAGTCTGAGAAAGAGAGGAAAAGATTGGGCACAGAAAATTTGCTCAGATGAGTGTTTATTAAAAAACAACAACTAAAAATCACGACATTTCAGAAAGCCATAGACAGAGTTCATAACATTTAGTTTAAAAAGAAAAAAAAAAGATCAGATGATACTGGAAAAGGTGGCTGTGGCAGGAATAGCCACAAGATTCCTACGTCAACCTGCTCAGGTGTGGGGGTTCTTAGCAGAAATTTGACTGTCACATACCAGAGACCTTTAATGGGGGGCTGTGCATCCCAGGCAATGCCAGCAAGAGCAGCAGTGGGACAGAAGCGGCTTGGCAGGCAAGTGCAGGATGCCATCCCCAGATGACAGCTGTGAACAAGGCCACCCCTTCAAAGGACGCAGTGCATGGAATGGGGGCAGCAGTCCCTACTCCAGTGACAACAGTTCCCAGTGACGGGAAGATAACTCACAAGTCAGCACTCTTCAAGTTTTCTCTGGAAAGGGGTTAAGTAAATGCTCACTCACCCCACCCCATCCCAGGGAGTCCTCAGGACTGAAGGGGCTCACACCTGGGTGTGGCAAACTGGATCCTCCTGTATGAAGTTGGTGTGAGACCGGCTGAGGAAAAACTGCTATTTCATAGCTTCTTATACTTGTGGCAGAGATGATGCTGGGCGCCTTCTGTCCCAGTCTGCCAGGGCTGCCGTAACAAAGTGCCCCAAACAGGCAGGCTGAACAATTTTCTGGCAGTCCTGGAGACTGGGAGTCTGAGGACGAGGTCGCCACAGGATTGATTTCTCTCCTTGGCTCCTGCTCAGCAGTCTCCTCCCTGAGTTTTCAAGTGGCCTCTCCTCAGTGTGTATCTGCGTCCTGGTATCTTCTTCCTTTAAACTCGTGGGTCATTTACAATAGGGATCCCCCATATGGCCTCATCTCACCATAATTGTCTATTTAAAGACTCTATTTATCAATATATTCACATTTGAAGCACCATATGAATTCAGGGTGGAGGATACAATTGCGTCCATAAAACTTTCTGTTTATGAAAATCCATCAACAGTTACGAAAGAGAGTTAGTCAAACTCACCCCACGGGCCTGCTCCCCCTCCTTGCTGTTGCTCCCCCTCAGACCTGCCCCCGTGGCCCTAGGCAGGTGCAAACAAAACTTCCTGACTGTCACTCTCCTGGGTTGAATAGCTCTTTACACAGGAGCATGGGGATGAGGATCAGGTCATTTCCCTGGAGTGCTGCAGCCTTGTCTGACTCACTTCCATGCTTGACTGGCTGCTCAGTAATAAAACATTAGTCAAGAATTTGGGGAAATGTGGGATCCACGAGATCAGGCCATATATGAGTAGTTTTGTGCTATTTCAAGTGCAGTCAAGTGCCTGGTCAGTGTCAGCATCACAGCTGGCAGGTGAGGGTTCAGAAGGAAGTTGAAGAGGTGAGACCCTGCTGCATGGGAGCCCCACAGGAAGGACAGAATAGGAAAGGGGGACCATGAAAAGACAGGAACTGCTGGTCCTTTAATTCTCTCTGCATTCAACTTCCCAAGAGAAAAAAATGGAGGTTAAAATGAAAATTTAGATCTTGTTTTAAAAGCTGGGAAAGAAAAGACAGGGTTCTATGAAGGATTTTTCCTTCCAAGGTATTTTGTAAGGAATAAAGCAGTTTATAAGGATTAAAGCCAGATGAAAAGTTCTGTAGGAACTGTTATCATAAATTCACCAAGAATAATTCTAACATACCTTTGCAATCATATAATCTTCAGAGAGGAAAAAAAAAACTACAGCTATGTGGATGGTTCCCTTTGGAAAAAATAGTTATATAGGAGGTTGCAAACCTGTTGAAAGAGTTCGGGGAATAGGACTTTGAAAATGCCTGTGCAAAATACCATTCTCTTTGGAAATAAAAGATCTGCCAGAATGGTATTGATTAGACTACTACACAACTTGGCTAGAGACAAAAAATAAAAAAAAAAAGCTTGTAATGTGTTTAATGCTCCCAATAAAAGTGGCGGCATGATGAGGGGGGTGGAGGGCTAATTAGGGGAGTTGACTAAAACAGGTTTACTTCAAAAATCCATTTGAAAAGGAGAGAAAAGATCTTCCTCAGTCTTTCAAATTTAGAATTAAAAAAGAAAAAAGAACAGAGGGAGGGAGAAAGAGAGTGAAAGGGATCTGTATGGCTCCTCTGAGTGTTGTTGTAGCTAACACTTCATTTTGGTGACACACTGGAGTGAAATGTTACAGGATAAAGTGTAATTAGCATACCATGTCAGCAAAGGAGCTATGAAATCTGTGTTTGGGGGGTGGGCTGGGAGCAACACGGAAAAGAGCTTTGAGACACTATGAGTTTTTTGTAACAGCCTGAATAAGAAGCAAGTAGCCACAACTGATCCTCTAGGAGAAAGGGAACATTTTCTCTTCTTTCTCCTTAGAAAAGATGCTCATTATCTCCTGAGTGAGATGTGAGCACATGTGTGTGTCCCGGGGAGGCAGGTCTGTCCCATGGCTGCTGACCCCCAGATCCTCAGGACAGCTGCACAGGCTCATTAGGGCTGCCCTAGCATATCCCAGAAACGGGGTGGCTCAGACAAAAGACATTTTCCTCACAGTTCTGGAGATTTAAATTCAAAAGCAAAGTGTAGGAAGGGTTGGTTCCTTCTCAGGAGAATCGTCCCAAGACTTGCAGATAATCAGCTTCATGTTCACATGGGATTCTTTCTTTGTTTCTTTTTTCTTTTCCTGTTTTTTAAAGGTTTAGTTGTTCTCAATCTTCCCAATGCCATGACCATTGAATACAGTTCTTCACGTTGCGGTGACCTCAGCCATAAAATTATTTTCATTGCTACTTCATAACTGTAATTTTGCTGCTGTTATGAATTGTAATGTAAGTATCTGATATGTAGATGGTCTTAGGTGACCCTTGTGAAAGGGTCGTTTGACCCTGAAAGAGGTGGTGACCCATAGGTGGAGAACTGCTGGTTTAGTGTGAAGGTCCCCGTGATTAGGTTACATTATTTGGGTTTAAAAGGCAAAGTCCAAAGTCCGAGTTGCAGCTGAGTCCTTCACCCAGAGTGGAAAGCAAGCCCCCCACGTGGTGTTGCTCCACAGGCCGCCTGTGTCTGAGCTTCCTCCGTCATTAAGAACACCCATCATACCGGACAGGGGCCGCCCAATGGCCTCTTTGGAACCTGATTACCTCTGCAGAGACTATTTCCAAACAAGGCTACTTCTGAAGTACTGAGAGTTAGGACTTCAACATATGAACTTGGAGAGAAGGAATTCAACCCGTAAGGGAAGGGAGACATATTGTGTGCATTAAATAACATAATCTATTTCCCCATCTTTGCAATCTGCAAATTTCTTCCTCACTACTTTCCATTCCCTGTGGGACAGTTTTTACCAGATAGACCCTGTGTGGGTAGGTGCCCCCCGTCCCCTTCTCCTGGAGTCCTCAGACACAGCTCCCCACAGCCTGCCTCACTGTTGCCTCCCCCTGTGCAAATGGGGTCCCTGCCCTGTTTCTAAAGCAGACTTTTCTGAGCTTAAATCGGCATTTCCCACAAGTCACCCCTAAAGGAACAATACTCAGGGAAAATGGGAAACTACCTTTACTTACAAATATTCATTATGAAATTTTACCAAGAGGGGCCAGTACGTAGAAAATAGTTTGTAAAATTTGGTAAGAGAACGAGACTCTGTATTCTTTGAATATATAGAGGGTGTCAAAAAGTATAAGCATTTTAAGATATGTTATATATTCAACTTTCAAAGTGAATTGAGGGCATCCTTGCTGTGGAGTGTACCCACACACGCCACACACGTCTGTGTTACCTGCACCTCATACTCTATTTGTGGAATGATCCAATTTCCTTTAACAAGAGGGCCTAACATGTGGACACATTTTATTTTTCTCCCAGTATTTAGGCTACAGTCACACATGATGTGCTCATTTGTACAACAAATTATTCTGTGTGTGCACTGATATGTAGAAATAATGGAAATAAAAGTAACACTGAAAATCAGAGTAAGAGGAAACCCTGAGACTCTAGGGACTATCAGGGGTCTCTCTCTCTCTCTTATTTTATTTATTTATTTATTTATTTATTTATTTATTTATTTTGGTTAGACAGGATCATACTCTGTCTCCCAGGCTGTAATGTGGTGGTGTCATCATAGCTCACAGCAGCTTCAAACTTCTGGGCTCAGGCAATCCTTCTGCCTCAGCTTCCAGAGTAGCTGGGACTTACTGGTGCACAAGGCATGCCCAGATAATTTTTCTGTTTTTTGTAGCAAGAAACCACTCTTTCTCAGGCTAGTTTTGAACTCCTGGCCTCAAGCTATCTCCTGCCTTGGCCTCCCAGAGTGCTAGGATTAGAGGTGTGAGCCACTGAAGCCGGCTGTGGCTTCGGGGGATCTTTTTAAGAGGAATTTATTTTTTTATTTTCTTGGTAGCTAGTCTAATAAACAGGGAATATTATAAATTAGGATACTCTCAACTAGTATGACAGAGTTCTGGTTCCACTCACACATATCGTAAATTTGAAGTAGCCCCAGATATAAGTATCGCCAGTGTTTTAAAGGGACCCTTGGAAAGCATTCTGCAAATGCCTATGATATTTATCTTATTTGTCAGTGATAAAAAGGACATTATTTTCATACGATAAAAAAACACTTTAGTTAGAAAAATATATTAATAAAAATTATTATTTCTTCCTTCAAATTATGTATTGTATTATCTCTTTACATTTGTTACAAGAAGTGGACAAAACTTTAATAAAGGCCAGTGGGGCTTAGTTTCCCAACTTGCTTGGCATTGTTAACAGAAGAAGGTCAGTAATTAACTTCTGCATTTTGTTAAAAAAAAAGAAACATCAAGCACCTCTACCCAGGGGGAAAGCGTGCACAGAAGAGCGTGTGGACTCATAAATTAAATTCACGGAAGCCTGTCTCTCCACGGTGTGTTCAAATACCATTGACAGCACAGGAGAGCCGTGCGTGCGAGGAGGTGGGGAAAGCAGCCATATTTTGCTTGACTGTGAATTAATTTCAACTGGAAAGTTCTGAGAGAGGCAGAAGGGAAAGATGTTAATTCATTGTGAAAGGTGGGGTCAAGTATTCAGATATGACAAAGACCAAATTAGATACAAAGCCAGGTGACATTTCTCCTAGACGTTTTCTCTAATGTATTAATTGTTTTCTTTCAGGATGGGCTGAGGTCTGAAGCAATAAGCTTTCATAGGTGTATCGTAATTAGAAAGTGCGTGCCCTTCCTCCTGGTCTAGCTAGACCAGAAAGATCTGTAAGGACAAATGTCTTAGTTTGTCTTCTTCTACACATAACATGGATACTTTATAAAGAAAAGGAGTTTATTCTTTATGGTTATGAAGGCTGAGAACTCTGAGGTGGAGGGCGTCCCTTCTGGTGAGGGTCTTCCTGCCAGGTGGGACTCTGCAAGTCCAGGCTTGGCACAGGACATCACGGGGAAAGTGACTTAGCCTTGCTAACTCAGATTCCCTTCCTCCTCTGACACCTCAATCCATTAGCCCATTAATCCGGCCTGTTCAGGAGTCCTCTATCCTCGGTCCCTATCACCTCTAACAATCCCCCCTCTGTACACCTGTCACGCTGGGGATTAAATTTCAACAGGAGTTTTGGAGAGACAACTATTCAAACCATAGGCACAGAATAAGACAGATAAACT
Source organism: Otolemur garnettii (assembly GCF_000181295.1). Classification (NCBI taxonomy): domain Eukaryota; kingdom Metazoa; phylum Chordata; class Mammalia; order Primates; family Galagidae; genus Otolemur; species Otolemur garnettii. Next base: position 5,911,284 of record NW_003852422.1, read on the forward strand.
GTGTGTCTCTTAACACACATAGTATTCTAGTTTACAGAGCCAGGTGTTCCGGTAGATAGATAGAGTATGAACTGGTGGCACCTGTGGCTCAGAGGAGTAGAGTGCCGTGCCCCGTATGCCAGAGGTGATGGGTTCAAACCCAGCCCCGGCCAAAAACTGCAGAAAAAAAAAGTGTGAAATATGCAAGAAATATAATACAAAAACAGTTATCTCAGAATATTATTGAAGAACATAAATCCCCCTCTCACTGTGTTGGAAATAGTGGAGAAATTGTGGAAGGCGTTTGTCCTAAACAAGCAGGGAATTACAGCAGGGGACCACCGGCGTGTCTTGTTAAACAGTAAAACTCCCACTCAACAGGTCTGGGGAGAAGCTGGGGATTCTGCAGGACCAGCAAGGCGCCTCGTGACACCAGAGCTGGTGGGCCTGAACCTCACTTTGAGGGGGAGGAGATCAGTGTAGAACACTGATTCTTCTTTTTCAACTGCATGCTTTTTATTTTTATTTCAGATTAATATAAGGGCACACAAAATTAGGTTACATTGTTTCTGTTTGGTCGGTGTTGTCTGAGTTAGCTCAGGCCAGTATCAACGACATCAGTATCAGCATTATTCTTAAATTGGGTTGCAGCTTTGCAGAAATGCCATCTCCTGGACCCCACCCCCAGGGATGCTGGTGTTCTTGGTGTGGGGTGTTTCCAGCCTACTCTGTGATTCCAGGTGCAGGGATCTTAGAGATTCCAGTGCTGACTAAGCATATATTTTATTTCATTTTTTAAGCTAGTACAGTTTTTTTAATTAAATCATAACTGTGTACATTAATGCATTTATGGAGTATAATGCGCTAATTTATATACAATTTGGAACGCTTACATCAAACTGGTTAACGCAGCCTTCACCTCTCTTACTCCTTAATTGTTGCATTAAGACATTTTCACTCTACTCTTAATAGAGTCGACAAATACACATCTCATGTATTTCTTCTGTTTGGGGTTACCCATTTAAACTCTTCAGGTAAACTACCAATGTTAGTTTTATGATTTTATTTTCTTACACAACATAGTGGGTAGAGCATTTGGGTTCAGACATTTATCTCCCGAAACGGTTTTAAAAGAATGCTTAACAGTAAAGTGCTCAAACTGAAAACTAACGAAAGAAAGTCACAGGGAAACCAGAGGGAGAAAAAAGGCAGATTCCAGGAAAAGAAAAGAAAGGACGCGATTTCATTACTTTAAAAAAAATCAGTCACTCCTAACATGGCAAGAGCAGAGAAATGATAAAATACGAATTCCTGGATTAGCATTTTCAGGCAGTCTTCGAAAGCTTCCCGTATTGACCTGCAGTGTGCTAGGGACTTAGTTATACACACTGTGAATCCTTTGTTGGGGAAACCCGCCCCCCCCCACCACCACACACACAACTTTCATTTATTGAATTAAAACCTGAAAAATACATGGGTCTGGTTAAAAATTATGATGACCTCAGTTATTTCAACTGTTAAAACTCTATGCCATTGAAAAGATACTTCATTATTTATAAATATTGGAGGCTTAAATTGCAAAGAGTTTTACACCATCAAATACAAATTGTAAAAGATGTTACTAGAAGAAGAAAATGTAAATAAGAGAAGGGAAAACCAGAGTAGGAAAGAAATGAAATTAACTGTCTGAGATTTCTCCTGTGCCCTGAAATACACTGTACGCATTGCACCTGTTAATTCTTTCCGCCAGCCTGGAAGGCAAGCTCGGATATGCAGGTGGATGCCATCACTTAGGCAACCTGACCAACTGGTAAGTAGCTGAACTCTATTTATTACAATTTTACCATGAAGTGGAAAATATAAAGGAGTGTGACTCAGTTAGGGTTCAACCAGAGAAACAAACTCATTAGGATCTCTGTATAAAGAGGATGGTTACAGGAGTCAGCGCTGTGATTAGGAAACTGGGGAGGCAAGGTCCAAACCCCAGGCTAGGTGAGCAGGTCTGGAAGAGCAGAGTGGAAACGCCACAACAGGAGCTGAAGCTTAAGCGGCTGCCCCCAGGCAGAATTTCTTCTTCAGGTAAACCTCAGCTCTTCCCTAAGACCTTCCAAGTGGATGATTCAGGCCCACTGTGGGTATCTGAGATAATCTCCCTGCCTTAAAGGTAAATTGATTGTGAGCTCCAGGCACAACCTCACAGCCACTGCTCAGGGCCCCCAGACTCCTGTTGGATGGGCTAGCTGGGTACAGCAGCTGAGACAAACTGACCCGTAAAACTGACTGTCAGCGCCCTCAAAAGTGTGGGTGGGGGAAGGAGAGGAGCCTCAGTGAGAAATAGAGGGGGAAAAAGAGACTAAACAGTATTGAAAAAGGAAACAGAAATTGTTGGAACAAAGTGAAAATATTATTGGCATGGGATAAGCTAAGGCGCAGGTGAGTGTGGGAACCCGAGCTCAGCTGGGAGCCCTGAGCTCTGTCATCTGCTGACCACTTCCTATGGTCAGTGACCTATTCGATCCCAGAATGGACCTGAAAGAGGGAGTTCCCTAAATTCTGATAAGAGTCACTTTTCTGCAGAATTGAACCCAAATCTACAAGTCTCACAGGCACCTATTTGTGGCAGAGTGGCCTGAAGGGCTTGTCAGTTGTTCTGTCCTCTGTCCAGAGAGCAGTCCCGAGGCCACACAATCCAGGGAATACTCACTGAGGTTTCATGTTCACTGACCTGTTGGGCCCCTGGGTGGGTGCAGGGAGGGTCATCAGGAGCAAGCACTTCTGAGAAGTTGTAGACAGATTGCTCCAGCACAGATGGAAGGAGAGCGCCCTTGGGCTGATGACCCCGTGCCCTCAGCTCCTGCACTCCTGGGGGCAGACCTTCCCTCTGTGTGGACACTCCTGCCTCCAGTTTAAGGGGTATCTAGTTCTTTCTAGGGCACATCCCCGATCAATTGGATCTCTACACCTGACTCGCATTTCCCTCTCCTCTGAAGCTCCGCATCAATCAATCTGTGTGAATCCTATATTCTGGCAGAGACAGTCTATTTCAACCATCCTCAAAATCTTTCCAGATCCTTAATTCTGATCCCCCCATCTGCACAGCCTCCCCTGTCTATGCTGTGGACTTGGTCACCTTTCCCTGTGAGACCTTGGCCACTGTGTCTACCATCTGGCCTTGCCCTTCTTTAGTATACAAATTCCCACGACATTTATTCATATGCCCGTAGTTCCTTGTATCTGAGTCCCCTGACTTTTTCACCACCTGAACCCCATTGGAAACCTGTGCCGAGCCCCTGAAATCCTTCCTCTCCATCCTAAGTCCCTCTCCTGATAGCCCTTCCAGAAACTTATCTGAAACACTCCAAACTTCAGGATCAACTTTATAATTTTCCTGTTCCTTCTTTTTGAATAGTTTTAGTAGCTAAAATTCATAGTCCCAAATGACTGATCTATTGTAGCATTAAAGAAAATAAAATCATAATACCAAAATTTAAGCTTACCTAGTCTGTTTCAAAAGAAAGTCTGGGTGTTTGTATAATGCTAGGGACAAATGTCTGGCCGTAAGTGCTGGTATGGTGACCAAGGCACAGGCTGTGACCTCGGTCTGGTTCTAGGCTGCACAGGTCAGGTTCCCTCCTGGGGCACCCAGAGCCACACCCCTCTCCCAGCTTCCCACAGGGCCACAGTTTCCTCAGCCTCCGTTCGCCCTCAGGCCATCTGCACTCCCTCAGAAGACGGAGCGCTGAGGAGGAGGTAGCCTTCTGCTGTCAACCACATCAGTGTTTCCTATCACCTGCTTTCCATGTGATCTCACAAGACCCAGGTGTGTACTCAGGTCAGTGGCCCAACAATTTCTCTCTCTCTCTCTCTCTCTCTCTCTCTCTCTCTCCAGGATTTCAGCTATTTATTTCTTTTCCCCTCTGGACTGTTTCCCACGAGAAATGGACGAGAAATGAGAAGTTTACTTTGCCATATACATATAGGAGAACTAATATAATTAATGAGCAAAAAGATACTTGGGAAAAACCCACAAATGTATAAATGGAAGTAAAACATTCAAGTCTAAATTAAAACAAGGTATAAAATGACTATATCCTTTATATACACATTTTTTTTAAATTATAAGTTATCCTAGCTTTCTCCTCATCAGGATTTGCATTCTGGTTTTTCATTCACACTCATGAATGGTTCTGTTGGGTAGTGCTAACTCTGCTCTTACCCAATAATGACTGTTAAGTGTTGTTTGAAATATATTTTATTTAGAAAAAGAAGACTTTTTGCTATCATAAAATGACTTATTTTAAGGATTAAATTTATAAAGAATGCACTTCACTGAAAACTAAAAATTAATAACGTCACAGAATTTAATGATATTGCTGCAGCAAATTCCCACATAGCTTTGAATTTTAAAAAAATGTTATGCAGAGCAGTAATTATGTGGATGATAATTCTGATGGGTTCACTGGGAATTGGTTTGTTTACCCTTTGTTCTCTTCCTGATGTAATATTCATCACTTTGATCAAGTTAGAGGTCTGACAATTAAATTCACAAACTTGTCTAAGAAAAAGTGTTACGTACCTCACTGGTGAACATCACTGCAGTTGCCTTCAAAGTACTCCCCATGGAAAGTAGGCATCAACACAGCACCTAGCCCACTCTTCAAAGCAATTCTGGAACTCTTTCTAGAAGGATCATTAGAGCTGTCATCATATGAGACACAAAATGCACAATAATGAACACCACTCAGCAGGACACCAGCCACATGTCCACATGACACTGCTATACACGGTCATAAACCTTACTGAGCTGTTTGAACAGTGCTGCCATCATACCCACGTGGTAGCAAGTTTACAAACTTAATTGTCAGACCTTGTACAAGACCAGCCCTGATTGTTATCCCAGAAAAATGAGCTCTAAAATTGCTTTGAGGGGTGGACTAGGAGCTGGCATTGGTGCATATTTTCCCAAGGAGACTGCTTCAGAGATGACCATAGTGATATTCAACAATGAGGTAAGCAGCACCTTTTCTAGAATGAGTTCATGAATTTAATTGTCATACCTTCTTATGTAAACAGGTCTGCAACTATACTTGATATTTTAAAGCTTACAACCAGCTGGGTAGTTAGTATATCAATTACATGATGACAATTGATTTTAATCCCTTTTTTCTAAAAAAGTCTACTGAAGATCAAATCCCTACCACATCAGCACATGGCATATAGATGGTTAGATTCAAGAAACACAACCTTTCAGTGAAAACCTGGCCTGAAGCATCAGAGAACTATCAAAGACAGCAGCTTTTTGTCTTTGGCTGTGCCATACAAACAGAACAATAAATCGTCAAGTGGAGAAATAGTTTGAATTCTACAGGATGAACGTAAGAAACCCAGGGAGCTGCTGGATGTGGTTAACTTGCTTGCTTCTGCATTTCATTTTCTTTACGCTTCTGTGACCTGGCCTTGCCGCTGCTCAGGCAATCAGAAACGAGACGGTTAGGAGTTAAGTATCACAACTCAGCTGAAGGAAGCAGTGAGTTACTATCACACTGTCAGTCACTTGACTGGAGAATAAATGTGTAAGATCATTATTAGAATCTCAGTTACTCCATTATCGTAGATGGCCAGCCCTAAATCTAAATCATGCCCTATGACAGAATTCGATAGCCAGGGTTTTATCGTGTTGTTGTTTTATGAGGTTTTTTAAAAGGAAAACAATCGATCAACATTACAGTCAATTCTACACAAGTACAGTTCCCTTGGTTTGTTAGTGAACAATTAATTTCTAAGACATTGTTCTGTTCCTAGGTCATGACCACCGCTGCCCAGGTGACCCTTGGCCTTCACTGTGGCAGGTCTCACCAGGACTTCTTATTCCCACTATTCCTTCTGGTCTCCTCTATGGTTTCCAAGACAAGATAATCATATCTTGTCTCTTATCTCTTTACGTAAAATCCATGTCTGAACTTTTTGCATCTTAAATGTGAAACTATTCTCAGAGTTACCAACAGCATGCCACTGCCAAACGATCACTTTGAATCCGTATTTTCTATCTCTATGCTGTGATGTTGCTTTTATTTTTTATCCACTTACTTAGACTACATCATCCCCTGACATTGTCTCATCTGTGCCTGAGGTTGGGTTTAACCACAGCCTACCTACTGTATGCTGACCCAACCCAATAAACGCCTGTCCACCTCTGTCCCAAACTCCAGGATTCCTCCCCTGCAAAATCCCACAGCATGGCAGATACAGCATATCTAAAACAGATATACTCAGTTAAATTCAATTAACTCATGTTTACACTTGAATTTACTTTTGAATTTGTTTTTATGAAGATTTTTTTTTTCTGTCAACCAGGAAACCTGAGCTCTACCCCTTGCTTCTTACTCTCAGCAATCAAATCTAATTAACTGGCATGTTCTGCAGATTCCGCTCCCTAAATGCTTTTTAAATGCTGTCTTTCTGTCACTGCCCCTGCCCGTGGTCACTGAGGACATGGGTAACCCTCCTGAGTGGTAATCCTTGCTGGGGTCCCTGCCCGGCTCCCACCGCCTCCCATCAGCGGATCACACTGCAGCCCGGTGATCTGCGCACAGTGAAAATCTGACCGCAGGGGCTGTGACGGTGTGCTGGTTGCTCACTGCGTGCCTGGGAGAGTTTTCTAGCCCAGAGCAGCAAGCCGTCAGCGTGTTTGGAGATCCGGAGTGTGAGTCCATCTCGCTCTTTCCCTTCCTGCTTCTCAAACAAACAAACTTCCTCACCTTCCCCGCACAGGCCGTTCCAGCTTTCACAGCTTCATCTCTGCATTCTGTGCACCTGGACGATGTTTTCCTCCCCCTAACGTGGCCTGGGTAATTCCTCCTTCGATTTCAAAGATCCAATCAGATGAACAAGTTTCACTGTTGCTGCCCCGTTTCCCCAGCCCCTGAATAGCCTTCCCTTCCCGTCCACCAGGACTCGGCTCTCTGCCCTGCCACCAGCACAGACCCTGTTGAGCTCTGTCCTCCTCACTAGTCTGGGAGTTTCTCGAGCTCAGAAAGGGTGTCTCTTCAGCCCTTTGACGATATTTAACATGGTGAGCAGAACATCGTAGAAACTCAAAATATGAAAAGTTTCAGAACTGGAGAGAGGTGAGGCAGGGTTACATTGTGAAGGCACAGAAGTCCTTGAATTGTTGAGTTTAAAATGCTCAGTTTCCCGTTATGTGAATTTCTCCTCAATACAAAAGAAAAAAATGTGCATGTATTTGTTAAACTGTTCATTCAAAACATTTAGATTCAGTAGTGAATAAACTTGTATTTAGAAAGACGCTTGGAAACATTTCGGAGGTCAGGCTCATCTCATTTGGTGTGGAGACTGATCCTGAGCCCACATAGTCTCTTCACACTTGTTTGAATTACCAAAGATGGTTATCACAGACTCCCTTGAAAGGTTTAGCTCTGAGTAAGTGACAAGATGAGAAAATTTTTATGTGAATTTGTTTAGGATGAGGTCATGTAGAATGACTAAGCCATACATTTGCTAATAGCTAAGGGAGCTTGCTTACATAATAGCAATTTGTAAACTCCAAAGCCTGATTCAAATACACTGTAATCTTGATGATAATTATTACAAGAATATTAGGTAAACCCAAATATTATCTTGGCTAATGCTCAGACATCAGCCAATGTATATACTTACAGGAAAAGCATCATTTATTATTTAAAACAATTGTCCATTACATTGTTCCTTCAGAGGCAGTTTAGTATACCAGATTCCATAGAGAAGTTGAAGACTTAGCTTGGAGTCACAGTAATTATGCCTCTTACCTAACTTGAGACTCTAGCGATATAACCCATGCTCTCTGAGCCTGCCTTTCCTTGTGGAGTTATTCTCAGTTCCATGTGTTAGATTGTTTGCTAAAATGTGAAGCACTATTCCATTCAAATAATCATTGTCTTTGAACTCAAGCAAAAAGGATGAACTGCACCTTCAAAAATAGATAAAAATTGTGGGATATCAAAATTAATAACAACAGAAATGAGAAATAAAAGAGAGATAAAAAGCTTTCCTAACTTTATAGTTTTTGTTTTGTTTTGGTTTTATCTGCTATACTCATAGTTAAATATCCTTAATTCACTTTTGGGGGGTTGTTATAGAAAAAATATTTTCAGCAGCCACATAAATAGTCAAATGTAACTATAATGCTGTTCTTTTTAGAAAAAAATGTATTTTTATTGTGATAACTTTAATTTACTTTTTTCTTTTTTTAATTTTTTTATTTCTTATAGCATAACTGTGTATATTAATGCAATCATGGGGTACAGTGTGCTATTTTCATATACATTTTGAAATACTCTCGTCAAACTGGTTAAGATAACCTTCATGTCATTTTCTCAGTTATTGAGTTAAAACGTTCATACTCTGCTTTTAGAAAGATTCACTTGTACTATGCAGCCCTAAAGAAGGATGGAGACTTCACTTCCTTCATGTTTATATGGATGGAACTTTAATTTACTTTTAAAATGAATAGCGTGAAGAGGTGATTTACATATCAAGTTATGTGCTAAGTTAACAGCACAGTTAAATACTTAAATCAATAGAAGTATTACAGTTTCCATAAGAACTTACATTCTAAAGGGGTTGTTTTTCTCTCTTATTTTGTGTTGGTCTTGAAAATATCACTACTTCATGCCAAATTTATTTCAGGGAACTTCTTTATAACTTTTAAAAATGAACAGAAAAATAAAACTGAGCATTTTTAATCGGTACAACTTTATTAAACCTCTGATATATTTGTTATTTGAATGTTGATGATGTGGTATTTTAATTTCCACATAAAAATGATTAGAGTCTATCCAATTTTGTGCTTTTTCATACACTGTGACTAGATGATATATTCACATAGCTATTTTGTAGATACAGTATTAAGATTTAAAAACCTTAACCTCTTATTTAGGACTTTCTTCCTCCGCTTGTACTGAAGACAGAGAGAGTTTGAAATAGTATTTCAAGTTGAAATCTCAAAGACCGGTTTCACTTCTCTTACCCTGGAGAACCCTCTTAGATAGTTAATGGCTATTTATATGGTAATTGCTCCCCAATATCTGTCTACTTTTTCTCTTTTCAGCTAGATTCCATTTTCACCTAATAACACCAGTCGTGAATGTGCTGTGTGAGTGCAAATGATCTCCATGAATAGTACTGAACAAGTCGATAAAATGCTCGAGTTTGGCTTAAGCTGAACACATACCAGTCCGTGAATTAAAATGAGAGGAGAGACTAGTGGTGAGGAGCACGGCATTACTTTTCTTTTTGTGATTCTTTGGGAAAACCAGCCCTCGTGTGGCAGTAACGCTTCCTCCACTGTCCGTGCTCTACTCTCCTCTGGCCCCGGCAGCGTCTGGGTTCCATTTGAGAAGATACGGAAGAAATAGTGCAGGCACAGAAACTTGTGACAATTTTTCTCGCCCTTAGTATATTGGACTTATGTATCTCACCTACAGCATATATATTAATTTATAGCAAAAGAAGAGGAAATAAACAGCCATAGTTATAACATGGAGGAAGAGTGTGAAAAAGAAAAGAGAGAAAGAAAAGAAGAATACCTTAAGGTTTGTATATTCAATCTTTCTTTAATGAATAGTTGTCGAGCACCTACTGTGGGGTCTGAGCAGGCTTAGTTTTTCTGCTGGGATTGTAACAGCCAATCAGATAAGCAACATGAGGGCTCTCTTTATACAAGAATGCACAGGCAGTACACATACAGGTGAATAAATGTGATCATTTTAAAAAGAAGTGATTGTTCTGAAGAGAGCTGAAGAGTGGTCCACTGAGGAATCCTGGAGGAAGGTCCAGACAGCCTGTTGGAGGAGTCGGTGTTTGAACTGAGCCCTGATTGGCAGTAAAGCAGCAACTGGGAACATGCCGAGGACGAGTGACCCAGGCACGGGGAGTGTGTGTGCAGAGGCCCCGTGTCAGGAGCTGGCACTTTGACTGAACAAACAGAGGCTGGTGGTCTGGAGATGAGCAAACTAGGGAAGCAGAAGGGAAGGGGAGGCAAAACCCAGATGCTCTGGGCCCTCCAAGTCATGGTAACAGAAGATGAAGAGGTTTCATTAACAAGCAAACACAGAATGTGTTCAGAAGCTTAGCAGTGTCGTGCACAGACCAGGAGCTTAGTAAACAGGGGACTCGGGATTCCCATCTCTGTCTCTGCAGTAACATTTCCAGGGCGACTTTTTAAAGAGCCTCCTTCCCAAAGATGAACACTGCCAGGAGTGGGATGACTGGGCCATCTTTCCAAAGTGCAGAAAAGGCTTATGCAAAACATATTTTGCAGTTTTCTGGGACACCTGGTCTGTCTGGACTGGCTGGGAGTGATTTGGGACAGCTCATGTGAAACAGAAGCAGCTGCTCTTTCTTGGTTTTCCAGGGTAGAGACTGAGATTTCCTCTCAACTTCCTTCCTCCTCCTTGCAAACACAATCGTACACCCTCTGTACATCAGGCTCCACCGGGAGGGGGCCCGATTGTGCTCTCAGAGCAGAGTTTGGCCTTACTTACCCATTGCAATGGAATGCACACAGTAGTTTATTTTTCTTAGACCTCCTGTTCAGAGATGCTCCACACCCTCAGAAAATGTCAAGTAGGAGACCCAAAATGTCTTTTGCCTATAAAGCAAATCATTCATTCACAATATTTTATGTGGGACTTGGTAAGATAGTTCTAAAGTTTACATGGAAATGCTAAGGTCCAAAAATAGCCGAAGAGCTCTTAAAGAAAAATGTGGGAGGACGTGCACTGCCATATATAAAGCCACGTTCTAAAGCATATGGTTCTGATGCAAGGATAGAGGAGAGAACAGGGTAAAAAATAGAGAGCCTGCAAATAGCCCCATGTGGACTTGGAGACTTGATTCATGACATAAATGGCACAGCAGAATGGTGGAGGAAGCGCTGCCCTTTCATCAGTGGTGTGGGAACGAGAGCGCTTCCTCACAAACAAGTGAGAACGTGGGAACATTCATTCACAAAACTCTTAGGTCCACAGAAAGTGGCTGCGTACATGAGAAGCATACAAACACCGACTCGCCAGTTAAGCACGCAAACAAATACATTTATTAAATTAATAAAATATCTTCATGACTTAAGGATAGGAAAAGATTTCAGCAGAATATAAAAAGGTCTCATCAAGAAAATATGATAAGCAACCTGGCATTAAGGATACTATCTTTTATTCCCCAAAATTCAGCATTAAAGGGGGGAAATGATGGTATTTTCAACACATAGAAATCCCTATTTCCAGAATGCACAGAGAATCTCATTTCAATAAGAAAAACTCAGAAAAACCTGTGGGGAAACACGTTAATTCCCGACGGAGGCGTAAGCAAACATGAAGGGGGTGGTCTGGCGATTCACTTGGTCAGTCTGCCCAGGGAAAGGTGCATATGCTCACTAGTAACCAAGGACAGACCCGTTAAATAATCATAAAATTCACTCTCCACTCACACGAATGGCTAAAATTCAAACAAGCAGAGATCTAGGAATATAATACCTTAAATTGTGTGCCTGGGACAGAGGAATGGAAAATCTACGGGTTGAATTCCTTTGGCACTACCGCATAGTAAACACCGCAAACTAAGAGCTCGGCAATAAGGATTTCCACAATCAAAACCCCAAATTCTTGAAATCTGAAGCATTAGGAGACCAAAAATCGTAAGGTTTGTAAAGAGGGAAATATTACAAGCAAACTTAATAGAAAAAAGGTGGGAACAGAACGTCTCCGGGCTGTAGGGAGGAAGATGGTCACCAGGGCTTTGGTTTCAGCTGCAGAGTTATTGTCACACTTGTTTCTCTCCCAGAGAACAATTCCAGTCACAAGGCTCATGCCCTTTCTGTAGTGCTGTTGTCTCCAAAACAACCACAACGTAAGTGGGGAATATTTTGTATGTATACATCTTCTTGTCCTTGAATAGAAACGGTGTCTAAAAAAAATCTAGTAATAATTCCCTGGAAAATATTAATATTTTTAAAGAGTGATTTGATGAGCAGATCATTGAAGTCAGGAACACGTTTAACACAGCAACATTTATATGATAACCTTGAAGCTTAAATATTAAACACTTTAAGATCACACCTGCCATTTATTTAATTCTTGCTATACACCAGATACTTGGGCCTGTAACAATTCTGCATGTAGTAAAACCCCATTTTGCAAATGAATGAATTGAAGCTCCAAAAGTTTAACTAAGTTGCTAAGTCGCTCAGCAAGGGAGCCCTGGCGCTGACATAGCAACCTCAGGCTGCCGGACTGCGGAGTCTGGTGCCAGCTACAGAAAATGTAATATCAGAGTCTTTGAAGCATAACGTATCATTATTAATCGATGATTAGAACTGGATTTTAAAACAGTCTTATGCTTCACTGACTTACCGTACTGTAATATTGATTGCAACGATAATATTCCTCATATGAACCATTGCGTTGTGAGTATTCATTGTGTTCAGAGAACAATCTATTTGTCTACATATATTTTAAGCTTGTGATTCTCTAAGTGGAAATGAAATCACTTCTGATGAATCCATCTATATCATTACACCAAGATATGTCAGAAATAAAATGAAACTGGTTAGTATCATTCCAGATGGGACCTGAGGACCTTCACACACACTGGCCCTTGCCCAGGGGAGTCATTCTATGCCAACATAGCTCAGAAATACCGAAGTGCTGGTTGACGGCATCATGGACACACGGGATATCCCTGCAACTGTTTATTGCTAACGCTTATACTGAGAAGGGATGTTTTACTGTGGAGGACAGGAGTCAGTGCTGACTTTTAATAATTTTGACTTTTGGCTCAGCGCCTGTGGCTCAAATGGCTAAGGCGCCAGCCACATACACCTAAGGTGGTGGGTTCGAATCCCCAGCCCGGGCCCGCCAAACAACAATGACGGCTGCAACCAAAAAATGGCCAGGCGTTGTGGCGGGTGCCTGTAGTCCCAGCTACTTGGGAGGCTGAGGCAGGAGACTTGTTTGAGCCCAGGAGTTGGAGGTTGCTGTGAGCTGTGATGCCACAGCACTCTACCCAGGGGGACAGCTTGAGGCTCTGTCTCAAAAAAAAAAAATATTTTTTGACTTCTCTTATCTTCAGATGTCATTGTTCCTTAAGCTTTAGCCATATGGTATGACACACCAGGACAATAAGTATATGGACTCAATAAACAAAAATGGCACAGGAATGAGAAAACTTTTGCCACATCTGTATACTTGAAACATATGATTTTTAAAAAATCTTAAAACCTATTTTTGGCAGTTGTAGAGTAACTTTTTTAAAAGAAAAATTATGTATAAGAAATAAAATGCCCAAAAAATGAGAATTGCTCGTGTGTTGCACGATCCTGTTCTTCTTCTTCGTACATAATATGTGTGTTCTGAAGTGTAGATGTTACTGAAACCACGTGGTTTTCAGCCCGTATCCTGTTAGAAACATTCCCATTGCCATGAACGTCTTTATAAATGTGAGTTTTATAATTTTAAATATTACCTTTTTATGGATCTAGTATAATATGATAAAGCCGTTTCTTTCTGTTATTCCCAATTTTCAAGTTTATATAAAATTCGAGGCTGGAAACCATTATACATACACATAAACTCATTTTTTAAAATTCACACTCCGGCAGTTTTGATTCATAAAAAAATAGTTATTGTTAAAACTCTTGAAATATATATTTGAGTACTTTTCCAAAAACTGAAGTCTCCTTTAAAAAGTCACATTCAGTCGTGCTTTTTCCTTCCTCAGATCTTAGCACAAACTCGGGCACAGAACTGGTGTTTAATATACGGAGCTGATAACTGGCTGGACCTGCATGACCAACCTGAAAATGCTGTTGTAGTAGCGTAGTGCAGCGTGAGCCTTAGAGACGTTTATTTTAAAACGTTTTTAAATTTTAAAACAAGTATCTTTTCATTTCATTTTTCATCTACTTGGATTAAGGGGAGAATGATCCTTCTGACGTTTGTTATCTCCTTGCGTTTTCTGGGACACGTCTCACTTCACACTTTGAAAACCCTGGCGACAGGTTCAGGTGAACTGCTGGGATGACACCTTGGCCTCAGTGATAACACTTGTGAGGACTTGACCTCTGAGCCTTGTAAAGGGGGGGAAACATGCTCATTGTGCAACTCTTGTTTTTCATAGTTTGGAGCCTCATAGTCTGAAAAAAAAATAAGGAGCAAAGTTCCCATTAAATGGCCCTTCCCTGACTTTCCCAGCAGCCGCAGTGGCAGCCCTTCCATATCCTCAGCACCCTGCCTCAGCTCCTCAATCACCAGCTCCCACGCTGTGGTTCCAGGCCTTTAGCAGCCCGTATTTCAACCCCCCCCACCCCAGGTCCTCTCATCTGTTGCAGCTCCATCTCTTGGCCTCTTCTCCTCCACACCTCACGTAACCCCCCTGGCTATTCAGTATAATCACTTCCTCCCATACGCTCTCAACTCCTGTGCCCACACTTGCTTCTCTACCTCACTGAGTGCACCACAACCGGAGGTCGTCCAGGACCTCCCGGCTTGAGTCCCTGTAGGCAACAGTCGCTGAGGAGACACTCATGAGAGCGGAATTTGCATTCTAAACTAATCACTGGGGACTTCCAAAAGGCCCTTGGTGATTCACGGTGACCGTGCCATGCGTCCCCAGCTTGTTACTTCCCCACTCTCTCTCCCTTCCTCTGCTCAAACTCGCAGCGGCACTGCTCCACCTTTAGTCTCTATTTTCTCTTCCCTGCGAAAATCGGGCTTCAAAATAGAACTTTGCAGAGTTTCACTACCAAATCCATTCACCTTCCAGCGTCTGCACCCACATTCTCAGCACCCCTGCTGTTCACGTAGCTGAATGAGCCAGCACCCCGTCTACGTCTACGGCTCTCCCTCTCTCGTGCCACAGTCCCTCCTCTCCCCCACAGGGACGCCCTTCCGCAGTCCCCTGCTTTTTAGATAGTCACGTTCATTGATGTCATTGTTGGACTTCTCCTCACCAGTTACTTTCCTGTTTATTTGTTCCCTTGGTAACAAATCTACCCAAAACAGGCATCCAAACTATAAAACTCCTAAAAGATCATGTAGGAGAAAATCCAAAGGACCTTAGAAATGGTCATGATTCTTTTCTTTTAGTTACATAATTAGCTCATGTATTGATTGATTGATTGATTTTTTATTGTTGGAGATTCACTGAGGGTAGAAAGAAGCAGGGTGCAATGACTGTGGTGATGATTCTTTAGATACAAAACCAACCGTGCAATCTGTAAAACTTCCCTAACGTAACACCTGCTCTGTGAAGACGCTGTCAGTGGAATGCGAAGGAAAGCAACAGACTGAAGTAAGAAAATATCGAAAGGTATGTTGGGAATTATATAAAGAAGTTTAAACCTGAACAATAGGAAAATGAGCAAACACATTAAAGAGTGAGGAACAGGCCTGATCAGACACCTCATCCGTGACAACATGCACATGGCAAGTAGGTGCGTGGAAAGATGCCCACTTGACATTCCAGTAGGGTATTGTGATTACACTGATGAGATGCTACGACACACTCATTAGAACGGTGAAAATCCAAAACAATGGCAACTCCAAATGCTGGAGGGATATGGAGCAACAAAAACTATTTTTTTTTGAGACAGAGTCTGGAGCTATTGCCCTGGGTAGAGTGTGGTGGCATCACAGCTCACAGCAACCTCTCCAACTCTTGGGCTTAAGTGATTCTCTTGCCTCTGCCTCCTAAGTAGCTGGGACTACAGTGCCTGCTATAACGCCCGCTATTTTCATTGTTGTTGTTGCTGTTGCAGTTGTCATTGTTATTTAGGTTGTTGTTGTTGCAGTTGTCATTGCTATTTAGGTTGTTGCTGTTGCAGTTGTCATTGTTAT
>NW_003852422.1:5927215-5937110 GCF_000181295.1 Otolemur garnettii
TTAGGTTGTTGCTGTTGTAGTTGTCATTGCTATTTAGGTTGTTGCTGTTGTAGTTGTCATTGCTATTTAGGTTGTTGCTGTTGTAGTTGTCATTGTTATTTAGCTGGCCCAGGCTGTGTTTGAACCCGCCAGGCTTGGTGTATGTGGCCAGCGCTCTGCCCACTGAGCTCCAGGTGCCACTGCAACAAGAACTCTTATTCATTGCTGGTGGGAATGCAAAATGGTACAGCCACTTTGGAAGACAGTTTCACACTTTCTTGCAAAACTAAACAAAGCATACTCCTGCCATAAGATGAAACAATCACATGCATTGGTATTTACTCAAATGATTCGAAAATTTAGGCAGGCACCACCGTCACACAGACGCTTATAGCAGCTTCATCCACAAACGGCGAAACTTGGAGGCACCCAAGATGCTCTGCAGTAGGTGAGCGAGAAACAAACTGGCAAAAATACAGGGAATATTGCTCAGCACTAAAAAGAAGTGGTCCAGGAAGCCAGAAACGGGAGTGCAGGACACTGGCACGCACATGACTCAGTGAGAGACGCGGGTCTGAGAGGTTAGAGACAGTGGACCCCCCACAGCTGAGCACCGCCCTGCAGGGGAGGCCGCCACCTCACACTGACCTCTTTTTCATGTACGGGACATGCACCTCATGTACATGTAGGTACCGGAGGCCTAGCTCCTTATGCTGACCAACTGTGTATGTTGACCAGTTTATTATGGTCCCTTGGGTGGTCAGCACACAAAGTTCTGTTCTAATGCCAACAGCATAACATTTCAGGAAAGGTGACACTACAGAGACAGTAGTCACCGGGATTTGGGGGGAGGAGGGATGAGCGGCAGAGCACAGAACACTTACGGGCCAAGGCAATTACTCCGTGTGATGCTCGTGTTCTTTGGTGTAATATTCCATTTTGACAATGACGTCAAGTTCCATCTTAGAATTTTACATTCACATTTGAAACAAACTCATCTAACTCCACCAGACCAAAAAGTATTCTGGTTAAGTAATACAGAGTTCTTGCTAGGTAGGAATAACCAAACTTGAAATACAGTTTCCAGCTTCTCTTGTAACTACATAGGACCCTTTGAGCTGCTTCTAACAGTGGAGTCTCAGCAGAGGTGATGCATGTTTGCCCTGGGGATTAAGATGCCGCAGGACTCTTTGCTAAGCTTTCATCTCCCGGTGATATATTGAAGATAAGTGTGATAACTTTACTGAAGATGACAAAGCCACAAAATAGAGGAAAGTCTGGGACTGTGGATTACCTCTTAGGGGAGAGCTATTTTGTGGATCAAGATCGTCTGTTTTCAACTAGAGAGGAGAAAAAATGTTTTCTTTTCATCCTGAAGCCATTAGAATTTGTGAGGTTTTTTTTTAGTTAGAGCAAATAGTGCTGCCCCAACTAATATTCCAGACTCTAATAAAATCAGATGTCCTCTGGAGCATGTGAATCATGAATCCAGCATTCTGTGGAGGTTTGCATGTAAACTTTTTTTTTTTTTTGAGGCAGAATCTCACTATGTTGCCCTCAGGAGAGTGCTGTGACATCACAGCTCACAGCAATCTCCAACTCTTGAGCTTAAGTGATTCACTTGCTTCAGCCTCCCAAGTAGCTGGGACTACAGGTGCCCACCACAAAGCCCGGCTATTTTTGGTTGCAGTTGTCATTGTTGTTTTAGCTGGCGCAGACCGGGTTCGAACCCACCACCCTCAGTGTATGTGGCTGGCGTAACCATGGTGCTTTGGGTGCCAAGCTTTTGTAAACACTTTTAAATGCTTACATAATATTGTGAATGTGAAAAGAAAAATGGAATAAGTTCTAAAATACTCATTCTTATTTTTGCAAATAAGTTTTATATGTATCAATCAATAATCACTCTTTCCTATTCTTTGGCATGCCTAAATTAAAAAAAATACTTACATATAGTTTAATAAGAATGCATTCTGAGATTGAGTTAGAGCATACTCCTATTAGTCAAACATCTCAAGAATGAAGAAGCAAGAATCCAATGTCCTGAATTCTAATCTAATACAAGGTGGGGGGTAGGGAATGAGGGAATGGGGAGAGGGGAAGCTGAAGGGGGTGGGGGTGTTATGGTGTACGGCACACCTCTTGGGGGCAGATACACAATTATAAGAGGGACTTTTCCTAAACAATCAGTATAAATATATATTTTAATATACATATATATAAAAATATATTTGTCTCTGCAAAAGAAAACTAATTCTAATCCAAGTTATAATCAATTCACTGATTACCGCCCTGGACAAATTTGACAATCATCCCGAAAGCTGGACAAAAAAGTTGACGTTTGAAAACTTCAGGATTCACACTCTGTTCTGAAACACTTTCCTTAAAACAATTCTAAATTACTTTTAATTTTATAGTTTTCCATTATACTTTAAAAGATTCAAGTAGTCATCTGTTCCTGCAGAATCACTGTGAAACAGCAAAGCTACAGTTCTGAAAATACATTCACATTTTTGCATAAAACTCTTTTGTAAAAATAATATTTTCCGTGAGCCAATCAGATAATGTACCCCCCTTCTTATGAATGGGAAAACCTCAGCTGAACCATATGTAGAACAGAACAGTGACCAAGGGCTTCCTTCCTGTGCTGTAGACCACGGGGAGAGGTGACCTGCGGACGCTTCTGCCTCACGGGTTCCCACAGCAGATTGCTGGTTGAGCAGTAATACTCAATGCAAAAGCCTCCATGGTAAGATTTAGGGAGCAATATTTAGTTTTAATTATATCAGTCTAAGTTCGAGCAAGTTTGTCATCCTTTTATATAATCAAATAAAATAAGAGAGATTCATTTTTAAATGATTCTATTAAATGATAGAAAAAGTTTTTCTTGGTTTCGATATCCAATAATCAATAATACATAAAATATTTTCAGCCCTTGAAATTGAAATGTCAGTGTTGTCATTTATGTGCAGTACAGCTTTCATATGTTGCTCTTTGCATTTTACTAGAAGGTTCCAGATGGTCAGCATTCTGCCATGATACACGTAGATCTGTATGTGCAACCAAATAAGCTATTGGAAGATGCAGTTTAATTTGTGCTGTTCTGCACTGAGCGTCTATACACAGTGGTGGAATGGAGTAGTCGATGTGTCTTTTCTTGTCAGAATTCAACCTCCTGGTGTTCTTAGAATGCACAGAGCTAATTGCCAGAGTCCCGCTGATTACAATCTTCTTCTTTTTCATTGTACTTTCTCCCACTGTGTTTAAAGGGGTGGTTTTTATACTTCCTCCATCAATTTCTCCATTCTCTCTCCCATCACTTCTGCTCTTATCGACTGCCTGCCACCTTACACAATGTCCCCACTGACCCCCTTTCTCTGGCTTCTCCCTCCTCCCCAGGCGCTGTCACTGATCAGCTTGTCCTTCACACACATTTTCAGGCAAGGAGCACAAGACTTGATTTTGATTGAAGAACTGGCCAATCACATTGAACTTCCTTTAAGTTCAGTGTAAGAATTGATTGATGTTTCTTTAGTGCTCATAAGTTTAGGCTTTCTTGTTAAAATCTGTAGGAAAACTTCTCTGGGGTATTGACACTGTGGATTTTAATATCAATTTTAATTTAGATAAACATCCGTGAAAATATGCTTTACTTTCTCTTATTTTAAGAAACTGGAAGGAGTCTGGTACACACATAAATGTACATATGTAATATATATGATGAGGTATTTGTATTTTAATTTCTTAAAACATATAATACATAAATATCCTAAAAATACATATGTATATATTTTATATGAATAAGATATATACACAATCCTTATTAACTCTCTTACTGAAAACGAGTCTTCTTTTTGCAGTTTACCTTGTGACATGTGTTTCATGTCATTTTTTTTGTGTGTGGGGGGGTGTTGTTAATGATTTTGATGCTTAAGATGTCTGGAAATGCATAACTGACACACGGGCAGCATCCTGAGCACAGGGAGACCGGGAGGCACCTGTGGGTACAGGTGTGTGTCAGCCTCACCCGGGCGTGGGTTAGAGGGCCGCTGGCCGTGACTTCAATGTCGAAGAATCAAAAATTCCTATTAAATAATGTGCCTTGAGACCTAAACAGGCATAAAGCACGGTTTAGTATCGATCCGTTTGTGAAAATGTGACCAGAGGTTCTCAGGAAACTGTACTTCCTCTAAGATGTGTTAATTTGGTGTCACCATGACATTATAGAAAATGACTAGCACAAGTATGAGAATCAATTGTGTGAGATTTCTCACTTAGCCAGAGCAGCAGCGCTCAGGGCACAAGGCAAGGACCCCTCTCAGGCTCTCAGACCTTCGGTTCATCTGAGAGATGCTCCTTTCTAAACTACGCCTCTGTACGAGACTGCATTGTCTTCACGTATTTAGAAGAAAACAATGTGTTATAACAGATTGACTCAAGAAGCAACTATAAGATTCCAGCTGTCTTTTAGTAAATGAAACATTACAGAGATTTGAAAAAACATAAAGCAATATCATTCTTTTTTACTAAATTGTTTTTTGTATTGGTAAATACAGTTAGATTTCATTAAATGGTGTTTATACTACCGTTTTAATTATTATAAAGTGTTATTTATATTAACATCTAAAGGATTTATTATTTGCAATAGAACAAAATCGTGTCTAATATGTAAATGGTATGAACAGTAGCAGGCTGTAAACTGGCTCTTTACAAAACAAGCCTTGATTTCCTTGTGGTAAAGTTGCCAAGGTGTGCCTAGCTCTCAAGGGAAGTTTCAGCAGGAATGTTTAGGTTAGCGGGTGTCCAACTGAGTCTCCCACTCCACAGCTCCCCTGCCTCCCCACTGCTGGACTCCAGCCCTCTGCTTTAGATACTGTGGTCAAAATGTAACTGGTTATTTTTTGTTTTCCTCTGTTTGTTATTGTTGTTGGAAAGGGAATGAGAGTTAGGCACCTCCCAGCTATACCTTGGTTTGAATAAAGCACATCTTTGATGTCTTCATTTGGGAGCATTTTTAAAATTCATTTTCTGAGTGAGTAGAGTTTACATAATAAACCAAATATTAGCAATTCATCAAGTTGGTCTAATTTGATGATCTTTGACCATTTAATTTATCTCCTTTAATTTAGCTGTAAAAATGTAATCTGAGTTTATTGCACCTTTTAGGTTTTCCTTTTTATAAGATAAATCTGACTTTGTTCTGTTGTGATTAGGTCTCTGGATTCACAGAACACACCCATTATTTGACAAAGGTGTGTGTGTTTGTATAGCTATAAGTCTGTGTATTCTTATGTAAATATATCTAAATCTATGTAACATCAGTGTAAGAGTGCTGATTTTAATGGGAGGCTTCTTTAGTCAGACAAAATTTTACAGTCATATTACTTACACTATTTAAGTATCACTTGTCAAAATAGAAAAAGAATTCTAAATTCAATACCCTAGAAAAACCCTGCTTTCAATTTCCTGTAGTTTGAAACTAGCAACTGCCAGCAGGTGTACCCAAGTGCATTTCAAATGTCAGACAGTATCCGAGAGATAAATAAAATCACTAAGGTAACCAGCTTCTAAAAACTCCATGAATCATGAAGACATTTTTTACATAACATCAAACCTAAATTATACTTGGCAGACTAAAATTTTAAACTGCCTCCTTAAAAGTAGTATTCATTTTCCACTATTGTCTGTTTCCAAAGACTCTAAATATGCATTCAGCATTTGTGTTATCCTGGTTTCTTTTTAAAACCAAAATAAAAGTAAAACAATATAGTGAGTTAAAATAATCTTTCACTACTTTTATACCGAAGCTCGTGAAAGAAAGCCGTCTAAACACATCCGTCAAATTAGGTCAAATATTTTCTAGTCCCTGTAATACAATAAATGAAACACTGCTAAATTATGATTCAATGGAAAATTTGGATCACGTATTAACGTCTGAAGAGAGAAAATAGTCTATCCAAATTCAAATGTTTTTTCCCCACTTAGTATAATTTCATTTCTACGCTTAAGATATACTCTATCCTCTCTTCAGCCATCTTTCAGTTATAATTTCCTCCCTATTTTCCCCTCAACCCTAGTCATGCCCCCTACCTACCGTATCAATCCTCACCTGGTATACAGCACGCTCAATTTATCTGATACAAAGCTTGTTTCAAATAGCTGTCACCTGTTACAAATGAAGTCCCAAAGGTATACATTTCTTACCACTCCCTAAAGGGTCATGGCAGACACATAAAACAGGCAATGCGTTTGTCGGCACAATGCTTTGAGTTAGTGGTGTTTGTAATCAGTTATCACAGTGAATGGTGTAACCTCACAATGATTTTGTGACTTATCTGTGTAGACCACCTGCAAAGTTTACAGAACTACCTAATATCTAGGAACATCTTTTTATTCCCCCCCTAACTGACTTATAATAATCATTCATGTGAGTCTACAGAGTAGTTTGACATTGATGCTTGTGTACTTTTAAGCCTTCATGTTAATACTCAAGTCAGCGCTGCATGGACAGAGGGAAAATTGTGAATGAAACAAGCAATTTGTTAGACTCTCCACATCCAGCTATCAGGAAAGAAGGCTGCCTATAAATGTTTTTATCTGTCATGGACTGCTGAGAAGTAATGCACCCTGTGCTGGAGGTATGATAATTTGTGCAGCATTCTAAAGCTTGCCAACTGCAAAATTACTCCTGATGCAAGTTAATAAATAATGCATGCCCTGTCAATAGATCCCCAAACTTATGTTTCTCAAAGCGAGAGAAATTGTGCCAAATCATCAGAGGAGCGCTATGGAGGGGAGGGGAGAGGCGGGGAGAGAGAAAACGCAGAGATGTCTTAAAGCCGTGGATGCCGCCTTAACTGTAAAGGACTGAAGTTAATACATTGTAAGTGATCCAAAAATTCTCAGGAGTGAATGGTTTTAGGTAATATTATCTTTTCTTTTCCTTCTGATTTAAAAATTAATTTCTCATATTCTTCATGACCTTAGGAAAATAAATTTCAAATATCTCTTTTTGGGTTTTTGTGTTCTTTTTATCTAGTTTCCTTGTTTTCTATTTTCTAGCTGGCTACTTTTTAATGTAATCAAAATACATACCTTTTTTTATATCTATGTATCTTATATAGATATCTCACATGTATATTTAACATTCACCTAAGATTCACTTAAATCTATCACAATATTATTCACAATATGTCTTCAGTTTTTATTTTTTAAACTCACACCACTATAAACCTTCAGAATGGATGGATACTTATATTATAGAGCAGAGATCAGGAAGCTTTCTCTGCCAGGATTCAGAGAGTAGACCTGTGACCTATTTCAGGTTTGGACGGCCATGTGGTCTCTGTTACGGCCACTCAACTCCGCCAGTGTCGTAAAGTTTAAGGGCAGTTCACAATACATCAGATGACTGTGTTTTGGTCTGTGGGTCATAGTTTGGAAGCCACTGTCCCTTGGAAAAATTGATCCAAACCAAAGTTTCCAGCAATTTTTCTGATAACTCCCTAAGTTATTGTAATGTGAAATTCTCCCTTGTAGGCTGAAAAAACAGGTGACTTCCAGACAGCCTGCGCCGCCTCATGGAATCATGTGACTGCTCATGTACCTTGTTAAACAGAGGAGAGTCCCAATCTGTGTGCTTAGGGGATCACTCTCTATGGCAGAGCTGCATCTGAGCACAGGGAGGGACCCAGGAGTCCTGCACGGTTCCTCTCAGGGCTGTAGGGCAGGGGCAGCTGGCTCTGTGTGCAAACAGCCCTTTCACTTCTGAAGGACAATGTCTTTGTTAAGTCCTGTCAGAGAGCAGCACCGCCCAGGGAGCAACTGGGACTCAGAAGAATGAGCCAACTCCCGCCTGTCACCCTTCTCTTTAGCTCCTTCCTGGGCTCGGCGTGAGGAGACCTGAGACTGCTGTCCCCAGAGGAAACGAGATCAAAATGATAGATATCTGATCAATGCACATATAAAAAATTAACAAATGTCACGGACAAGAGAGCCTGAGACTGGCCACAAAATCGAGGGGCTTTGTGTTTTCCTGCTAAACACTCTTCAATGCACGTCGCTTGATTTCAGCAACCCCGAGAGACTGTACTTCAAAATGGCTTTTTATCTCCAATCCTATATGAAGTGCCCTTTAAAAGTCTAAACAAAATAATGTCACTTCTGTCTGTGTCAGTCGGTGGCTGTGTGCCTGTGGATGCATGCCATGTTGAATGCGGGCTGGCGGCCGGCAGGGAAAGGCACTCTTCTCAGGTATTTTTTTTCACACACAGTCCCATATTGATTAAGATTTTTTTTTATCTACTTGCCTTTCATGTCATCCTCTGCTGTGATTATCAATGAGGTATTTTGTTTCATTTATGTCTTTGATAATGAGTTGTGTTTTGTATTAAAATGAAAGCAACCAACCTCCAAAACCCATAAACACAATCCAATCCGAAATGGCCTGCCTTCCGTGGGTGGTCGGGCCTCTCTGCAGCTCCCTGATGGGGCAGGAAACTTGATACTTCTCAAGAAACACCTTCTTGATGCTTCTCAGGCAGACTTGATATGTGCATCTGGCATGGACCAGGGAGGCTGCAGAAGAAATTGTCCCTTTTACTTGAGGAAGGGGAACTTGTACATCATCAAGGGAAATCAGTTGATGCCCCGCTGATCAGCTCTGTTCCCGCTCCTGAAACATCGAATGCACTGCTGCCTGAGGACCCAGAGCTGTCACATGACGGACACCTGCTGGCCCCTGGAGTCCCCACTGCCGTGGGACGCCACACTGCCTCACACTGTGCTTTGTATCTTTTATTTCAAGCGATACTTTGAAACCTACATGCATTTGCCATAACACATAGAACATATGTATAAGGCTTCCTAGAAAATCACTTCTGGTCCTGGACAGTCCCACGTTCTTTATTGTTCCCGTCCTCAAACATACACCCGTCCCGTCTGCTCCTGGGAAAGCCGCATCGTCACAACAGCGGGTGGTGAAGTAACGCGTCACTTCTGGAGCAAAAGACGGAATCTTGGCACATCCTCTCCTGAGAACATTTGCAAGTTTGGAGGACCCCAGAATAACCCTGAGGTTCAAGGATAAAGTAGGACTTGCAGGACTCAGCTAACCTGGTATGTTCAGATACAGTTTGGTCCAGTCAAAGGATACAGATCACGGGCAGCTGGGAAGGTGCTCAGGGCAGGGGCGGGAGAGACCAGTGGTGGAGCTGCCCGTTGTCCTCCCCACCGTGAGTCACACAGACAGCTCTGATGCCTCTCCCTGCCATGATGTTTCACAACACTCAAGGGGCATTTCCATCCAGGGAAAATCACCAAACCCAGTATGCCAGAGATTTTACTGGAGGCAGGGGTCACATTTCTGGCCGACACCCCCATGTCTCTAACCTTAGTGCCTGGCCCCTCCAGAGTCAAGGTGATACCACATGGCCCAAGGCCCCCAACATCAATCACAGTGTTAGCATTGATGTCCATGTGGCTCCTAAAGTTGTCAGCAACCCTCACTGAGTAGGGAGGTCGTGGCTGGTCACTCTGTGCCGCTGCCATCCTCCCTGACCCAGCCCACAAGACCTGCTCCCTCTCTGCCCTACTCCTCTGCCCTCCTCCCTGACCCAGCCCACAGGACCTGCTCCCCCTCTGCCATGCTCCTCTGCCCTCCTCCCTGACCCAGCCCCCAGGACCTGCTCCCCCTCTGCCATGCTCCTCTGCCCTCCTCCCTGACCCAGCCCACAAGACCTGCTCCCTCTCTGCCCTACTCCTCTGCTGGCCTCCCTGACCCAGCCCACAGGACCTGCTCCCCCTCTGCCCTGCTCCCCCTGTGCCCTGCTCCTCTGCCCTCCTCCCTGACCCAGCCCCCAGGACCTGCTCCCCCTCTGCCCTGCTCCTCTGCCCTCCTCCCTGACCCAGCCCCCAG
>NW_003852422.1:5937481-5945997 GCF_000181295.1 Otolemur garnettii
CCTCCCTGACCCAGCCCCCAGGACCTGCTCCCTCTCTGCCCTGCTCCTCACCGGCCTCCCTGGTGCAGCCCACAGGACCTGCTCCCCCTCTGCCCTGCTCCTCTGCCATCCTCCCTGACCCAGCCCCCAGGACCTGTTCCTTCTCACCTCCTCTCTGCCCCTTGAATAGCCCATCCGGGATGCCTATCCTCCTTCTCATGTTCTGAGTTGTTCCTACTCTTTCTATCATTTTTGTCCTGTTTGACTTCATTCTATGAGAATATAAAAGATATTTTCAAAAATCAAAGTAAAATTAAAGCAATAGAAGTGTTGGGTCATGTATTTATTTGGGCACATGGCAGACAGTACCGAGTGTGGGGCTTGTCAGAGAAAAAACATGGATTTCAAAAAGCTAATACATAGAAAGAGAGAAAATAATGTTTTCCTTTATTTTTTTTTTTATGTTTTCCTTTATTAATGACTCTAAAGATGGCAGTATAAGGAATAAGAAAACAGCTTCTGTTTTCACAGGGTGGTTTAAACACCTGCATCTGTATATAATTTGGTTCTTTAACCTTAAATCCTTAACTGTGGGTTCTGAGAGTCTCTCCTGACCTCTGCTTGCTGATGTCTTTCATCACAGCTCTGTGTTTTCAGCTCCCGGGCTCCACGAAGAGCTCACATTATACCTCTCAGCTCTGCCTTCAGCTTCACTTTTCCCAGTTTTTTAGAAGATGGTCTAAGGGAATGCCCTGATTTCTCTTTAGTCTTAGAACCAGTAGTTGCATAGCAGAGTCTTTCCATTACCCCCTGACTCTCCTGCCTGTTTACTGCTGTGCAACAGGAGTCAGATGGAAGGTGACAGCTCTGGGTTGTGACTGCTGCTGCTTCCTCAAGCCACACACCACAGAGGAAATGAGCCTTCTAGGACCAGTGAAAAACGTCCTTTATTTCTTTTCTCCCTCCCTCCTTTCTTTCTTTCTGTCTTTCCTTCTTTCCTTTGTCTTCCATTTCTTTCTGACAACAGTAAATTGTGGCTATCATTGAAATTCATAAGCGTGAACATTCACTGATAGGCAAAGAGGCAATTGATGATATTAAGGCCATGCTTGGAGTGACAGCTCTGGCATTTCCCAGCTGGACAATTTATTCTCTCTCTCTTTCCTAAATGTTTCTTCTTTCTTTCTTCCTTTCTTCCTCCCTTCCTCCCTTTCTCTCTTTCTCTCTTTCTTTCTTCTTTCTCTCTCTCTCTCTCTCTCTCTCTCTCTCTCTCTCTCCATCGTTACAATTAGTATGAGCACTCCACACTTACAAGCTGGTTATGGAAATAAATGAAGTAACATGTACATGATGGTCCGCCTAGGGCAGGGTGTGCTGTGATAGCCGACAATTCCACGGCCTTCGTAACTTTCCCCTCAGGCTCCGTGCACTTGACAGTTAGGTTGGGGCTCTGTCCACATCTCTCACCATGGGGCCCAGGCTGATGGAGGAGCTGCCATTCCAAACCTTGCCAGTGACCAGAGTGGCTCAGCTGTGAGTGTTTCTCACCGAGCACTTCCCTCCACAGGCTCACCTGAAACTGTTTTGTGCCACCTAACTGCAAAGGGTCACCAGGGTGCAAACTCACCTGTGCTCAAGGGAACTATTTAGGGACTAGAGTTATTGACTTTCTCCTTGTAAGGCATCACGTAAGAGTGCTGAGTTTATAGTAAGTATTGTTGAATTTAGGGTAACGTAGCTATGACTTTACCATAAGATCATAAACATGTCACTTTACTTAGCTTTAGTTCTAGTTTCTGTAGAGGGAGGGAAATTCCAAGTTGTTCTTGTAATTTAATTTTAGATTTCTACTTAAAGAAAATTTAAAAATTGCTCATGATAAAGTTAATAGGAAAAAGAAGTTGCTGAATATAAATTATGATTCCATTTTTTCCAGTTTGTTAGTATTTTCTCTCTCTTTTTTTCCTTGTATTTTTTTCAATTTCAGATTAATATATGGGTACAAATAATTAGGCTACATTGTTTGCATTTGTTAATAAGGTCCATGTAGCAGCCGATATGTTCTTCACCATATACCCATACATCAAATGTTCTCACACTGGTATATGATTCCAGATTTTTAAAAATAAGATTTTACAATATCCGTCCATTGCTCCTTAGTACATAACGTAGGTACACAGTGAATTTCTTTGATTTTCAATAAACAATAGGATATTTCCTCCAAATAATGGCTAGGTTCTTTAAACTGAACACCTTGAACAACAAAACCAATGGTATGTTTTTGAACACAATTGAAAGTAGGTGGACTGTATCCCGTGTATTCTGCCATCATCTGCAGCCTTCCTAGTTGAGTCATGTTTAGAGGAAGGGACTGTCCCCATTGAAAACACAGCACTGGCAGGCGGTGCCTGTAACTCAGTGGGTAGGGAGCTGGCCCCATCTACTGAGGGTGGCAGGTTCGAACCTGGCCTCTGCCAATTGCAGCAACAACAAAAAACACAGCACTGTGCCTTCAGCTTGTTGCACATCTAATAATGGATGTGGAGGGAAAGTAAATGCCCTTTTTACCCTTTATTTCTTTCTCTTTTTAATCAGTATTGGGGAGAAGCTCAGTGAATACAGCTTGCAGTGACGAGACCAACAGACACATTTTTCTTTTACTCCTTATGGGGAGCTCCTCGGTTACAAACGAGACAGGCTCTGCAAGTGTGTTCATAACAGGAACTTGTATGTAGGTTGGAACAAGTACATTTACCTTTGACTTCTAATAGCCTCCATTCATCAGAGTAAGTTGTACCATATCAGATGTTTGTAACTCGGGAAGTATCTGTATTCAAGACTTTGCCTGATATTAGGCTTTGAGATGTAACTTTATGTCACTGAAATTTTTGTCATAGAATTTTGTCCTTTATTTCCTTTGAAGGAATTTAATTTTGCTTATTTTGTGTGCTATTTAAACTCAAAAGTATTTTATGGCATTTTATCATTTAACATACCCAGAATAATGGGAATAACTATGTAATATGCACAACTTTAAAAATTGTTTAATTCACAAATAACAATTGCATATATGGTTTTTAGGATATGGAGTGGTGTTATGATACATGTATATACCCTGTGATAATTAAATAAGGTCAATTAATGTACTATGTACCACTTTTAGTAGGAATACTAAACACTAAAACTTGAAATTTGAAAGGAATGATAGATTTACTTACTGCAGATCCAGAGTTACTAACTTAAAGTTACCAAATCATCATCAAAACCCTCTTTTCCTATATTCTTTATTGTTTGGGGGTTTTGTAATTTTTTAATTTTTTTATTTATTGTTTCAGGTTCATCGAGGGTACAAAGAATTAGGTTACACTGTTTGCATGTGTTAGGTAAAGTCCCTCTTCTAGCTGGGTCCCGCCCCCACGAGGAGTGCCAGACACTGTAACTCCCATCCCCCCTCCCCCCCATTCCCTCATTTCCCTGCCCCCACCTTGAATTGGATTGAGTTTTTCTCTTATGTGGTTGTGTATCAGATCGTCCACTGGCTTCATATTAGAATTGAGTACCTCGGATTTTTGCTTCCCCATCTTTGTGAAACATTGCTAAGAAGAATGTGTTCCAACTCTATGCAGGTTAATACAAAAGATGTGAAGTCTCCATCAATTTTATGGCTGAGTAGTATTCCACGGTGTGTATACATGTTGTTTTGGTTTTACCGACATCCAAAAGGATGGCAAAACAAAGTATTCGTTTTCCTTTTCAAAATTATTTTTGTACCTTCTTCTGAATATCTGCTAGGTAAACCAAACATATTAGATTTCAAATTTCACAGAACATTTCAATTTGATTGGTTTTATCACACTGAAACCAAAACAAAAAGGGTGACAAAACCAGAAAATATTAGTGGTTTCAAGATTTTTCACTTCCTCTAACATTATTAGTTATGATACACTGAGGATTATGGAGAATAAATTATAGAAAAGGTTATGTGATTAGTTATTTTATTTTTTTTTTTTTTGAGACAGAGCCTCAAGCTGTCCCCCTGGGTAGAGTGCCGTGGCATCACAGCTCACAGCAACCTCCAACTCCTGGGCTCAAGCGAGTCTCCTGCCTCCGCCTCCCAAGTAGCTGGGACCACAGGCGCCCGCCACAACGCCCGGCTATTTTTGGTTGCAGCCGTCATTGTTGTTTTGGCGGGTCCGGGCTGGGGATTCGAACCCGCCACCCCAGGTGCACGTGGCTGGCGCCCTAGCCGGTTGAGCTATAGGCGCCGAGCCATGTGATTAGTTATTAATTCTTTCCCTGAAGGACTGAGAACCAAAGGATGCTGTACTATTTCCTCATTATAAGATTATGCACTTTCCTGCTAATACATCACATTGCACTGAGGTACAGCAATGGAGGACAGGCCTGCAGTTGACAAATGAACTTGAGGGTTCAACTTGAGTGTTGCAAATTTCTCCCAGTCCAGACATTTTTCAAAGTTTATAGTATCAACCAGTTAATAATGTGACTATTTTGGCCGATTTGTATATATTTTTTCCACTATCTGGTCTTGACTAATGGCCTGCTACCTTGTGCTCTTTTAATACTCAAGGGCATTCCAAATTCTATGACCTGGGCTAAACTATTGTCTTGTGGTTAGATTACGTACCTACCAAATGCTAATTTACCAAATGCTAATTTAGCTGTTGCTACTGAAGTTATCCAGTAATGGGATTGCAGGATCAAATGGGAGGTCTAGTTTGAGTTCTTTGAAGATTCTCCATATTTCCTTCTAAAAGGTTGTATTAGCTTACAGTTTCACAATTGCCAAATTATAGAAACAACCTACATGCCCACCAATCCAGGAATGGATTAACACACTGTGGCATATGTATACCATAGAATACTTTTCAGCCACTAAAAAATATGGTGACTTTACATCTTTTATATTAACATGGATGGAGTTGCACACATTCTTTTTAGTAGAGCATCACAAGAATGGAGAAGCAAGAATCCAATGTACTCAATTCTGTTATGAGGACAATTGATACTAGGACATGGTGGGGAGTGGGGAGGGGTGGAGACAGGTAAGAGGGAGTGGGGTGGGAGGGTCACAGTCTGTGACACATCTCTTGGGGGTGGGACACAATTATAAGAGGGACTTTACCTAACAAATGCAAGCAGTGTAAACTTGTTACCCTTAGTGATTCCCCAACAGTCGATAAAAAAAAATAAATTACACAAATATAAATATTTGTCTCAGTTTTAGATCACTAAAATGTATTTTTAGTCGCTCATTTATTATAACTAAATTTTTGTTAATTAATGTTCAACATTGCTAATCACTAGAAAGATGTAAATTCAAACCACAATGAAATAGCACCTTACACTTGTAGGAATGGCCATTTTTAAAACGTTAAAAAAAAAAAAAAACAGTACATTTTGACTAAGATGCAGAGAGAAAGGAATCCTTCTACACAGCTGGAGGAATGTAAACTAGTGTGACCTCTCTGAAAAACGGTTTGGAACATCCTCAAAGAACTAAAAGTAGAACTACTATTCGATCAAGCTATCCCACTACTGACCATCCACCCAAAGGAAGATAAGTCATTTTATAAAAAAGACACCTGCACCTGTTCATTTGTTGCAGCACAATTCACAACAGCAAAGACATGGAACCAACCCGAATGCCCACCAGCTGATCAGAGAATACAGAAAATATCGTGTACACACACACACACACACATATCATGGAATATTGAAAAGAATTTTCAACTCAGCCGTTCAAGAGAATGACATAATTTCTTTTGCAGCAATTTGTATGGAACTGGAGGGAGTTGTTCCTAAGTAACCCAGGAACAAAGAAAAATGACTTCTTGGGGACAATACACACTGTTCAGGTGATGAGTACATTGAAAGCTTTGACTTACCCACTATGAAAAAATAAAACAAAATTAAGATAACATAAAAATTCTAGTTAATAAGCATAAAAATCAATTTATTAATATACACATGTAGGACTGTGGAAAAACTAAGGTGCTATGCTAGATGTGGTGAAAGGGAGCAAAACATCAATGTCATGATACTTGTTTGCAAAGAAATTACCATTTGGGGGGTGGGTAAGAAATGTATTTAAACAATCCCAGTGAAGAACTCAGTGTAAGCAACATAGAGCTATAAAAAGTGATGTACTGGTGGGTGGTGCCTGTGGCTCAAAGAAGTAGGGCACCGGCCCCATATGCTGGAGGTGGCAGGTTCAAACCCGGCCAAAAACTGTCCCAAAAAGGATGTACTGGTAAGTATACCGTGACATATCATCAGGCAATTATTTAATATGTAAAAAATAAATCATGGACTAGTTTAGTATTAGTCTATCATTTAAAAACTATTCATGCAGAAAATATTTAATAACATTATAAATTAAATCAAAACTCCATTTAATCCTTAATATTCACTAAAAACATCTTTAAGGCACAGGGAGAATTTGCAAAATAATAAAAACCACACACACTCTGTCAAGTAAGGCAATTTGGATTGTTATCTTCCATAATGCAGACTTTTTATTTTACTATTTTTGAAAGTTAGCAAAAACATTTCTAGTTGCTTAGTCTCTTAGACACTTAATAAGAATATCACTTCAGTAACGAAAGAGTTTTTCTTTAGTTTTCCCGCCCATCCTCTCCACCTACCCCATTCAACAGCACTGTTCAAGCTTCACTATCTCTTCACCCTCTGACTCAGCAGCGCTGATTGTCTATCGTTTCTTCCTGGGCCTTTCTGCGTTTTGATTCTTCCTTTTCCTCCCTACACAGTTAAAGTTTCCCCAGGAGAAATGATGGGGCAATATAATCTATGTGTCAGACATATCAGAAATTCAACAGATGTCTGTGCTTGTTGGTGATGAGGTAAATCCATATACTTTCTTATGTGTTTTCTTGAGAAATCAGGATAATAATCAGGATAATAATTTTACGTGTTTTCCTGAGAAATCAGTATAATAATTTATCAAACATAAATTCAGTCAACCTGCCAAGGGGTGAATTTTGTTTCATATTTTGCTTATTTTAAAGTTAATTTTAAACTTTACAATATTTTGACAAACAGCAAGCAAAGCCCAAGTCTCACATAGAGAGGAAGAATATTTTGATATTACAACCAAGAGCATATTTACCTTCATATATGTGTACAGATTTTCTGTATCTACTACTTTATTATTTTTTTTTAAGACAGAATCTCACTCTGTCAGATAAGAGTGCTGTACCATCATAGCTCACAGCAAACTCAAACTTTCTAGCTCAAGGGATCCTCCTGCCTAGAGTAGCAGGGACTACAGGCTCCCACCATACATCCACTAGTTTTTCTATTACTAGTAGAGACTGGGTTTGCTCCCTCCCAGGCTGGTCTCTATCACTTCATAGCTGATCCAAATATCAACCTCACTATCCATTTGACATTGCTGTTAGGAACTACATACCTTTTGATTTAGGAGCCAGGGGACTACTCTTCCTTTAGCAAAAATATGTTTTAAAACCTTCAACCTTAGGTAGACACATACCCAGTAATGCGTAGATGAACGTAAACTCCATTCATGATGATTATAAAGTAAGTCCTGATAAAGGAGTCTCATATAGGATGATGAAGTTTTCCTAGCTGCCAATCTGTGCCTTTCAGAAGCTTCTTCTCCTCTTTTCTTAGTAATGCTTAATTTGTGTAGCTCAAATTGAGATTTTAGAAAACTATGTAAGAGTATATATTTGTGTCATATAAGATTATACCACAAATATGATTTCTCTTCTTTGTGGAACAGTGTATAGACTATAGCACATCAAAGTTGAGAAATGGCTTCAGCAGGTGCTAATGAAACAGAACTGGACCCATGTTGATTACGAGTTTAACTTCCATTATTTAAGCACACCTTTCCTTCTGGGTTTCTGAGGTAAACTTTCAGGATATTTTTCTACCGTTGATTGTTGTCCTCATAAGACTAGAAAAATAGATCTTTGTTACTCGAAATGCAGCCTGTAGACCAGCAGTGTGACCATCAGCTGGTATGTTAGAAATGTAACATTTCAGGCTTTATTAGCAAATTTTTCCCAATGTTATTGGCAGATTTCCCTCACAAGATCAGTACTGTTGGGAAGTAGGAGCATGTGGGCTGCCCTTACTCAAGTTCACCGCCTTCCTTTCCCATGTAAGTCTGATGTCAGTACGTACGGTCATAGACTGAGCGAGTTTATGGGTAGGAAGCTGGGGCAGAGGGCAGGTGGGGGACATCAGTGGATCACAGATGCTGCATGTGCGTGATCAGAAACAGAATGCCACTGCTCCCTCCCATCCAGCCGGCCCAGCTTTCATGTTCATATCAAGAAGCATCTCGGCTCAGCGCCTATAGCTCAACCGGCTAAGGCGCCAGCCACGTACACCTAAGGTGGCGGGTTCGAATCCCCAGCCCGGACCCACCCAACAACAATGACGGCTGCAACCAAAAAATAGCCGGGCGTTGTGGCGGGCGCCTGTGGTCCCAGCTACTTGGGAGGCAGAGGCAGGAGACTCGCTTG
>NW_003852422.1:5946092-5990517 GCF_000181295.1 Otolemur garnettii
AAAAAAAAAAAAAAAAAAAAAGAAGCATCTCATAAAAGTATTTGCTCCTAGACTGTGATCTATCCAGAGAAGGACCATATTTCTCTTAAAAATTCTAGTAAAATGCCTTTATCAGAGAACTTTATCAGAAGAACTAGTCCTAAGGGATAATTATGTGTTCTTAGTTTGGGCCAGATGCAACTGTATGAAGCACTAGCCTTCAAGTTGCTCAGTATTAAAACAAAACAGTCTCATGAATCCTTACTTAGTATTCCCTTCAGATGCCTGAGTTTCAAAGAATAGTCTCAAGATCAAGACTCAATAGCAGGCATTAAATCAGTGCAACCAAACAGTTTCTGAAATGACACCACCACTGCCAAGGTCATGTCAGATTTGGGCAATATTGGCGTTACCTTTTTTCTAGGTTGGATTAAAAGATTTCCATTTGCAGTGCAGTTTGCAACTATAGCACTACAGAAATACCCTGTGGTTTGCAGGTCTCTGGGCATGGAAAGCGGCTTATCCAGACTCAACAAGGTGGTGACGACAAGGAGTTCGTGACGCTCCCTGCCCACTCTGGGTCGACACCTTCAGACACCAGTACCACATTCAGATCTCAAACCTCCTTCAAAAACTGAACCTCTCAGATGGTTCTTCCCTAAACTCCCAACTTCTCACTCCTTTGATTCCTTCAGAACCTATGATTCCTTGCTTTTTGAAGATTCAAGCCTATTATCTTCGAAAACAGAATAGCCTAAATGAAAATTTAAAGATAAAACATATTTCAGGAAGCCAAAGT
Organism: Otolemur garnettii; assembly: GCF_000181295.1. NCBI lineage: Eukaryota > Metazoa > Chordata > Mammalia > Primates > Galagidae > Otolemur > Otolemur garnettii. Next base: position 5,946,871 of record NW_003852422.1, read on the forward strand.
AGTTATGTAAGTATTATTCTTAAATGTGTTTAAAATTAGTTCCAAAATTTTTGGATTTAAGTCATTATCAAAAATATTATAAACATAGGCTCAGTACCCATAGCACAGTAGTTATGGTGCCAGCCACATACACAGAGGCTGCCAGGTTCGAACCCAGGTTGGGCCAGCTAAAATAACAATGGCAACTGTAACAAAAAACAGCTGGGTGCTGTGGTGGGTGCCTATAGTCTCAGCTACTTGGGAGGCTCAGGTAAGAGAATCACTTAAGCCCAACAGTTTGAGGTTACTGTGCACTGTGACGCCATGGCACTCTACCGAGAGCAACATAGTAAGACTCTGTCTCAAAAAAAAAAAAAAAAAAAAAAAATTACAAACACAATATACCGTTATAATCTATTTCTTTAGGGAATCACTTGAGAGGGAAATATAGATTGATCCAATATCTCCTATAAGATTTCTGAAAGTACAAAAGCAACACCATTTTTCCCTTAAATCATGCCCATTCTTATTTTGAAACGAAATCCTGAGTAAAATCTATGACTTATGTGCACTGCATGTACTGACAATATTCTGATTATAAGGTCCTGACACAGGTGCCTGTAGCTCATTCTAAAAAGTAATGTACACAATTATATGAAAAGAATAATCATTGAAACAAAACTTTGGGAAATGGTTTAGCTGTGTATGAATGATTTCCCACCACCTTCAGGATCAATGCAATTTATTTTTTAAGCAGCAATTTGCAGAAGGAAGTTTCATATGGCAATAAAATACCTTTTGTTGAGAAATAAGAGTTGACAATGGTGTCTTTGTTTATAAAGACATTTATTACGATAGGATTGACATGACTCACATTAGGAACTTCACCCGAGTTGATATCCTACCATAAAATGGAAGAAATTAAATATTAGGATTATATAAGAAAATGAGATATAGCTGGAAAGAAGAAAGATAAAGTGTTTCTTTGTGGCCAATAGTTTCTACATCTGCTGGTATATTATATTTCAAATATTAGAAGTCCATGAGGTTATTAGTTTTCTTTGTATGTAGAAGTTAAGATTTTCCTTACTATGAATCAAATAGCATAGGGCTTTGGTATAACAAGGCAATGGCTTACTTTGCATGCTTTCAATACCTTTGCCTCATAAAAATCTCATAAATTATAGTGTTTGTGACGCCAAACACTCCCCAAAATAAATTAGACTTAATCTTTTTTTTTTTTTTTTTTTTGAGACAGAGTCTCAAGCTGTCACCCTGGGTAGAGTGCTATGGCATCCTAGCTCAGAGCAACCTCAAATTCTTGGGCTTAAGCAATTCTCTTGCCTCAGCCTCCCAAGTAGCTGGGACTACGGGCGCCCACCAGAACACCTGGCTACTTTTTTTTTGGTTGTAGTTGTCATTGTTTGGCAGGCACGGGGCTGGATTCGAATCTGTCAGCTCCAGTGTATGTGGCTGGCGTCCTAGCCACTGAACTATAGGCGCCAAGCCTGGACTTAATCTTATTTAAAATACTTAAAAAGATTAGAAGGTATTCTAGAAGAACAAAAAAGTATCTAATCTAATATAATATGTTTATTTTTGTAACATTGGAGAAGTAGCATCCCATTGGGACCAAAGGCTGTCCTATATTTTTTTCAGTTCAAAATTTAAAAATCACATTTAGAAATTATTTTTAACTATTATGGTACATAATGATTATGTATATTTATAAGGTACATGTGATGGGTTGCTACAGACATACAGTGTGTTTTAATCAAATAAGAGTGATTGTGGTATCTTATCTCAAGTATACAACATTTCTTTGTGTTGGGAACATTTCAATTCCATTCTTTTTGTTACTTTAAATAATACCCTAAAAAGAATGTTTATTCAATGTTGAAATATGTACCAGAAAAATGGTGGCTATATAATCTTTTAAAATAGTGCAGTATGATCTTGAATGGCAGAGATAACTCGTTTAGTATAGAAGGACTATATGATGCAAACAGTCATAATTGACTTGAATTCAGCCAAGCTGGATTTTTTTTAACTAAGTCAATGATTGGTTAGGTAATTTGATCATGCTATTTGATTATGTAGTAATTTTAGTCAATAATTACAAGCCAGAGAGTCATGTAAACAAACTTTTCTTGGTCTTTCTAACGATTAATTTAGAACTGATTCCAAATTCTTAACTACTTTGCTAATGTAATTAATTTGATAGATAAAATTGCTCACATAATATTATTTATATTTTTCTTTACTGTTATGCATTCTGATAATGCAATATTTAGAATTATATATTTTCCTTATCTTAACCCGCTAGAATAGTACACATCACATTGAAAATATATTTATTGATAATTTAAGTTTTTCTCCCAATTTGCTAATGCTTTTGTGTTTATTTATAAAAGTACGTTTATGGCTTTAACATCCATGAGTATGAAATACAAGATAGGTCATATTTTTGACATACCTAGAATAAAATCACAAATATGATGAGAAGCTAGAAAGACCACAGAGTGTGCTAAAGATAATGCTTCAGCGGTGGTTTATGTCCAAAGAGAACAATTTAAGCTCTACAAGAGATAAACATTTAGAACACATGAAAGGAAGGGGATGTGAATTATCTCAGCCTCTCCTTGGACAATTTTTTTTTTAACATTAGAATATTTTTCTATTCCGCTGTCCATGGCCGTCCATCTCTACCTATAAGAAGATATTTAGATCAATTGATGGGATTTTAACTTATAAACTGTATGTTATACCCTAGATTAAAGACATGGTTCCATGTCTGATATATTACAGGTGTTGACACAGTTGACATTGTTACTATCATCTATGGAAATGTCCTTATACTTGAGGGACCCTCATGTTCTAGTAGTAATAACAATGATTTCTAGTAACATGGAAATGGGATAAAGTAATCTTTGACATAACTAGTACCTTTTTCACTTTTAAATTTTAGTTATTTTCTGAAAAATTTTTAAGCGTGCTTACAAGTTAAAATTCCATCAATTGATCTAAATATCTTTTTATACATAGAACAACCAAGTAATGGATAAATACTCAATTTCTCTGTGAATCTGCTAACTTTTATAATTATTATACTAAATCCCTTCTAAAAGCATCTCGAGCTTAAATTTAAATGTAACCATTTTTTTCATTATATAAGAATAGCTATTGCTGTCATTCAGTAATTGAGTCCACTATATGGATTAAAAGTTTTGTTTTCATATATTATTTAAATATTTTCATTGCTATATAGAAAAGAGGTTTGGTCCCCCCAAAGGTGAAGATAATAACTTGGCTTATGCGCATTTGCATTTATACAAGTCCAAAGAAATGTTCTCAGCACAGAATTTGCAAAGGTGCTGAACAGAGCTGTTGTTTAAAGATTTATAGGTGTGTGAGAGGTATCGCTACTTAATTAGCATCCCCGCTTTGGTTTAATTATCAGTCTGTGCCTGATATTGCTTTTGTAATAGTGTCCTTTGTTATTATACTTCCACCAAAATCAGTACTCTCTATGATGGAATATAGTTGTGCTTATTTTGACAATCGGACGCTATCAAACTTATGTATTATCGGAATGAAGTAAGAATCTGAAAGTCAGACTGAAATATTTACATTATGTTGAACTCACAAAAATGGTAATAAACGTGCCAACCTATGGTAGACTTGAAAAAGCTTCCCAGCAAAGTTTAGTATTATCTTCACACATTGTTGAGATGCCCGCTATGTTATAAAATGGTTAAGGATGAGAGATTTTGGAGCTATTGAATATTTCCTGCAATTCTGCATGTTATGTCAAGTAGAAAGCCTTTGGCTCAGAGATTCTTTAATCACATCCCTAGAACCTCCTAAATATTCGGTCTCCCCTAACAGTACGAGGCAGCATTTTGCTTTGCGCTGGCCTCCCTGCATATCCATTCCAGTTGAACTGATCTGGCGTGAATCTCATCTTTAGTGCTTAGAAATGCGGCCTTGACAGCTCTATTCTAAGTCGAGAGAATAGCTCTGAGAGAGTCTATGGGAAATAAGGCCTTCAATTCCCCCTCCCTGAAAAGGCCTACATTGCTTAGGCTGGAATTAGAGCACTGCTGAAATCTTCAAAGAAGAAAGGGTAGGTGTGAAGTCTGGAGGAATGAGCAACGCAGACGCTCTGTTCTAACAGACAGCATTGGCCAACGTGGAGTTTATCTTCGATTAGCCTGTCAGAGTCGGTATTCTGTGCAAAGCAAAGGACAAGGTATTTTTTTAAACGAGGTTTGAACAAAAATCAAGTTATAAAGAGTGCACATTTAAATACATGTATTGTAAGGCCGGCATGGACAATACAGACCAGTGTTCTGGGCAAGCGTCGCGCAGGCGGTACCCGATGGTAACCTCACTGCGGCATCCGTCCTCCTGGCAGAGTTGCTTGTCAGAGCAGTAAAGATCCGCGCACACCAGGGTGCTGCTTCATTGTGTCCGGGCAAAGACGCTGAGGAGCAGCCTGAAGGCGTAAGGACCAGTTTTATTGTTTTGTCGTTGCTGCTGCTGTTGCATTTTTCACAGAGCCCAGAGCTGCTTGTAGGGGTGGAAGAAGACGCGAGGCAACCCTCACCCCTGTGGCTGGGACTCCCCCACTCGGGTGGAAGTCCCCGGGTCCGCAGCCCGCCGCAGGGAGGCTCCGGCACCCGTAGGTGGCGCCCCTCGTCCGTGCTAGCGCGTCTCGCCCGCGCTCCAGGCGCAGCTGGGAAACCGGAGCGTCTCCCCGGGTCGTTAGAGCTCAGAGCCCGCATTTTAATAAATAAACCCGAGTACCAGGGCGCTCCACGAGTCCCGAGGTTCAGAGGAGCAGCCACTTAAACCCAGGCGAGAGGCATTTCTTCAATCTCTGCCAAAACCTGACGTTTTCCAAAGTGGAGAGTCTGGAACCACAGCCCTCAAATCATTAATTTTCCAAGCCTTTTCTCTCCATCCCAGTCCTTAAGAAAACTGTGCCTTTCCCCTTTCATTATGAAAGTGGCCACGGTATTCAAGATTAAGACCTGGAAGGAATTTGGAAAAGAAAAGGAAGGATCTAAAAGAAGAGAAGCGACCGGTGCTTTCGAGGGTGTCTAATTTTTTTAAAAAAGAGGCATCTGGAAGGATTTCACTCTGGGTGTTTGGGTGAGAGCCTGACCTGGGCGTCGCAGGGTGCGGCGGGGATGCGGGAAGGGGGTACCGACACCGGGAGGAGGGCGTGTACGCAGTCCGAGGGCGTTGGCGGTGCTCGGCTGTGCCCTTCGGAGGCTGGCGGGCAGGCCCGGGCCACCGAGACCCGAGACAGAGCCGCGCCGCGGGCGGGCTGGGTGCGGGAGCCATGGGGGTCCCCGAGGCACCTGTGCGGGACCTGCGCCGCCGCCGCGGTGCGCGCGCTCAGAGTGCGGGGAGACGCGCCGGCGCGCGGTGCGGGGCGCGGAGGGCGCGCGGCTGAGCGGGACGCGGGGAGCCAGGGTCCCGGGCGCAGCGCGAGGCGCGCGGGTGCGGGGCGTGGTGCGTGCCCGGAGCGGGCGCCGGCCGGCGCGGGAAGGCAGCAGGGCGGGGCGGCGCGGTTATTGGCCACGCGCAGGGAGAAGGGTCGCGCTCCGTGTCCTCCTCCCGACAGCTCCCGCTCGCCTCATTCTCTCTAAGCAGAACAACTTCGCGGACTGTGGCGCTCGCCCATCATGGATGTTCCAGGTAACCGAACCCCCGAGCCGGACCCTGCCCGCCCCCACCGAGTTAATTGCCTTATGCACATATTTTAATGAGGACCACAGCCAGGGGGCTGTTTGGGGGGAAGGGGAGAGAAAGAGAAGGAAGACAGAGGAGAGGGCGAGAAAGCATCTATTACCGCGGCCCGGAGAGAAGAGATTTATCGGGAAAACAACTTGTTTTCTTGGAAAGAATCCTGGAGGACTTGACAGGAGACTGTGGGCGGGGGAGGTTCCTTGCTTTCTGTTCCCGGGCTGGGTGTTGACATGACCTGTCTGGTGCTCCGGGAGGAGCGCGGGCAGGGGAAAGTGCCAGCCGGAGTAAGTCAGCGAGGGCTGCCTCCCCGCCGACCCAGAGAGCACCCGGGCTCTAGAAACCAGCCAGACCATAAGCAAAACTTGAGGTTCCTGCCTCAGCATTTTCTGTCCTTCCCCAGAGAGGAATCCGAGGGGTTTCTCCGAGCGGGCTCGCTGGGGGCTGCGCGGGCACTGGAAGTGGGTGCTCGGGTTTGGTGTTTCTCTCTCTCTGTCTCTGTCTCTTAATTTTATTCGCCCAGAGGAGATTCCTGGGGTTTGTTCTTTAGGCGAAAATGGATAAAATATTTAACAAAGGGACTTAAATTGACTTTAAAAACACCGCAGGATGGACAAACACAGGATAAAAAGGAAGGGAGAGGAGCTCTTAATCTCGCTTTATAGAAAATGCCCGCTGACATGAAGGCGATAAAGCAAGCACTAGGGTTTTTTTTTTCCCCTTTAACTGCGTAGTAAGACCCCTCTGGCACTGGCTCAATGGGCGGGGGTGTCGCTGACGCCGTCTTGGGGGTCTTGGACCAGGACCTGCAGAGTCGCGGGGTCCTCACCACACCGCAGCCCCACGCGCCCCTCAGGAGCCTTCGGGATGCGCTGCTCAGTGCTCCCCGGCGTTTCTCCGGACCTGTTGTGCCAAACCAGGGACAGAGGTGGCTGTGTCTGGGACCAAGGGAGTGGCCTTCGGAGGGGGCCCCCGAGCTTCGGTCAACTGCGCCCGGTCCCCTTGTCCCCAGCCATTTCCCCTCCCGTGTAAGGGTTCGGGTTCTTTCCCTCACAGGTCCTCTCGCACCTTTCTTCTGAGAACGACCCCGGCTTCGACCATCAGAGCAGGGGACGGAGGCCAGAAGAAGCCCCTCCGCCCGGCGCCCGCACACCCCCGGGAGCTCCTCTGCCCCCGCGCCTCCGCCCCGCGCGCCGCCCCCACCTGCCCGGATGCCGGCGCCGGGCCGGGGCCCCCGCGGGCCGCCGCTGACCATGCCCGGGCGCCGGGGGGCGCTGCGCGAGCCGGCGGGCTGCGGGTCCTGCCTGGGGGCGGCGCTGGCCCTGCTGCTGCTGCTGCTGCCCGCCTGCTGCCCGGTGCGGGCGCAGAACGACACGGAGCCCATCGTCCTGGAGGGCAAGTGCCTGGTGGTGTGCGACTCGAGCCCGTCGGCGGACGGCGCCGTCACCTCCTCGCTGGGCATCTCCGTGCGCTCGGGCAGCGCCAAGGTGGCCTTCTCCGCCACGCGGAGCACCAACCACGAGCCGTCCGAGATGAGCAATCGCACCATGACCATCTACTTCGACCAGGTCAGCCCCGGCCTGCCCAGCCGCCGGCAGCCTCGGGTGCAGGGGAGGGCCTGGCGCCCGGCGGGGTCCCTGCCCCCTGGACGTGGGGTCCCTGGGCTGCCGTCTCCTCTCTGCGCTGCCCGACCCGGCCTTTCCGGCCTCCTCTCTTTTCCCAGCACACGCTGCTCCCCTTCCACCTTTTCACGTTGTAGCCTTTTTCTTTTACTTTTAAAGATTGGCTTTCTCAGAGTCCTGGTAAAAGATTCGAAAGATAATACCCAAAAGGAAGCATCGCACGTTTCAGGTTCCGCTGTGGGGTGGGGGAAATTTGTGGTTGGTGGTCTTCGGTGACCCAGGGGGCCACCGTAAGGACTTAGTGCAGTTAAACCTGTCTCCTCCAAGAAGTGGTCTCAGCCAACAGTCAGAAAATGCTAATTGCTTATTAAAATTGCTTGTTTTGAGGAATGGTCTAGGGGAGGGGATGTTTGCCTTCAAGAAAAATAGCGGAGGAAGAGTTTGGGTGAAATAGCAGGGTTGGTTATATAAATACAAGACAAAATGAAGCATGTAGTTATATAAATGTAGCATATAGTAAATGAAATATATTCAGTATGCAAATGCGGTATGTACAATATATGAATATATAGTGTCTGGTTATATAAATTAGAAAAATAAAGATCAGTGACTTAACTGGCCTTAAACTACTTAACTTCTGCCACTTGGTTCAGAGCAGAAGGGTCGGAGATATAATCAAGCCTTTGCAATTTCTTTTCTGATTTGTTGGTTCTCAGGGTTAAAGGTTGTGACCTTCTTTTTGGAGTCATCCCTTCTCGGTCTTTATTATTTTTTCAGAAACAAGTTGAAAACATTACAGTGGTTTCAAAGCTTAGGTAATCAGCTAGTCCCTTTGCCAAAATGTTTCCCACAAAATGGAGCATTCCTGGGCCACTGACAGATAGCGGCTTATTCACCTTCTCTCTGTTGAGAGTGTTTAAACCTAAGGATGATAATCCCACACCCGCACACGCTCTCTCGCCTCATTCTAGGCCAGTGTACTTATCTTTTAAACCCTTGTTAAGAATCATTTATAAGGGGGTTTTACTTAGGGGGAATGTCTCTTTAATTGGCTTGTGTTTATAAGATATATACATTTTAATTATGTCCAGATAAAGGGAAAAACAGTGAAACAGGCATTTGGGAAGTGTGTGCTCTATCAGGAGTCTTTATGTGCTGTTATTATTATATCATTGTGATTCACTTACCAGTGTCTTATAAATACTTTCCACAGCATGTTCACATCCACCGTCTCATTTGGGTGTGAAGAGAACTCTGTGATGTAAGACAGGATAAATAGTAGTAGGATTCTAATTTTATACATGAGCAAACCATGGCAGGGTGAGTTCAATACTGCTTCTCTGGTTTCCCAGTTTGAGCCGCCCCGAGGCCTGTTTTCAGGGCCTGGGGTGGGCTTTCTTTCATCTGCAGCAGAGCCCTGAGTTCACTGGTTTCCAGAATTTAAAATTGTGGTGAAGGAGTTGAGGTGAAGGGAAGAAGCAGCAGCTCGGAGGGCTCCAGTGGAGAATCCTTTATTCGTTTCCACAGCTTTGTGAGGAGCACTGAGAGCACAGCCTTGGGAGGCTGAGAATAGTCCTGGCAGGTGCTTATGTTTAACAATGGAGCCCAGCGTGTCTTTCTCAGCCCTGCCCTGGAGTGCGGCTGAAGTGGTGCTCACAGCTGGGCTGGAGAAGCTGGAACAGGCGGGTTTCAGGAGCCATTTCAGCAGTTGTCACTGGCAGCATTTCACATTGCCTTGGGGATTGCACGATATTCTGTAATGAGCATGCGAGAAGTGACGCTGAAAGGGAGTCCGGCTGAAGTTTCTTTTCTGGTTAGATGACAAGATCCTTAATCCCGGGTTTTGATGTTGCTGCTGGATGTTTGCTTTTAAAGCCAAGGAGCTTATTTCTTGTGCATTTGTGGATGATGGAGAGGATAGGAGCAGGAGCCAGACAAAGTCTCCAGATTCTTTCTTGAACATCTGAAAGTAAATTGGGTCACCAGGGAGACCTGCCCCTCATGAAGTTCTGCCTGTGACATTGTAACACTCACTCCTCTGTGATCAGAGGAAGGCCATCTGCATGGTCATGTGATCTCAGATCAGGTGCCTAATTTGCCCATTATTCTTGCATGTTGTAAAATTATTAGTGTGATCTATGGGCGTCCACGTGCTGATTCTCTATTTGAGCTTCTTTGCAAGACACCACAGCTCAACAAAAACAGCTACATCGCTCAGAGAAAAGTACGAAAAAACTTGGGCAGCAAATGTTTACAACAGAGCCTTTCACTCCCCACCAATTATTGAGCACCTAATGTGTGCAGCCTAGGAATGTGCCAGGCCCTGGGAAACACTGGAGATCGAGCTTCACAGGGTCTGTTTTCTCCTAGAGCACATTGTGTTAGGGCCCAGGCCTAATCTTACAGAAATGAACTCATCTCCTTGTCCACAGACCTAGCTGCATTCCTTCAGAATGGAACTCTTTTTTTTTTATTAAACAAGGCATCACATTGAAGACCCTCCAATCCACAGATCTCAATTTGTGATTGGTTTACCGAACTCATCACCTTCCATTCTTTCTCAGTGCCCTGCCTCCTCCCCCAGCATCCAAAATTCACATCCACCTTTTGGATGCATAGGTACAGTCTACTTTGAAAATCCTTACTCCTTACAGTTCATTAGTGTCCCTTTGAAATCAATTCTTGCTATAGGATATTTTAACATCAGTATGACTTCTGTCCCGGGAAGCCTGAGAGTGCTGAGTTTGTGTTCCCGGCTGCTGTGCAGCTAATTCTGAGCAGTTGTCAGTGGTTATCCACGTATGAGCGAAACCTGTGCACAGGAGAGCATCTGCCACGTTGTGCGTATGTATTCCCTTTTCTTTTTCAGGTATTAGTAAACATCGGCAACCACTTTGACCTTGCCTCCAGTATATTTGTAGCACCAAGAAAAGGAATTTATAGCTTCAGCTTCCACGTGGTCAAAGTGTATAACAGACAAACCATCCAGGTGGGTAGCTTAGAGAATTAGACCATTTCAGCTTTGGGCTCATAGTTCTTCCTTGCTAAAGACTATTTCATACGGTTGGTGGGTGAGGGAAATAGGGATCTGAGCTCTCTGGGGGATGGGGTGCTGGCTCTGAACCAGCCCTGAGTGAGTCCTCACTGTCAGGCCCCTGGTGTGGGCTGCGGGTGAAGGGTGGAGGAGGGAGTGGGGGTGGGGCGTTTGGAGAAGAGAAACAGTAATGGTAGGAGTGGGGCCCTTTATGGTCTGCTAAGCTTTACCCTCTGCATTTTAGGTCAGTTTAATGCAGAATGGCTACCCGGTGATCTCAGCATTTGCAGGAGACCAGGATGTTACCAGAGAAGCTGCCAGCAATGGCGTCCTGCTGCTCATGGAAAGAGAGGACAAAGTGCACCTCAAACTGGAGAGGGGCAACCTCATGGGGGGCTGGAAATACTCCACGTTCTCCGGCTTCTTGGTTTTTCCTCTATAAACACAGAGCCCCCTGGATGGTGGGAGAATTGCTATCTGGACCCAGGAATCCACCCTTCAAAACACCCTGAACTTGCCCTAATAGGACAAACTGTTTCCAACCTCCATCAGACTGTCGCGGTAGAAGAATGATTTCCTTCCAGATCTTCAGTATTTTTTGGTTTGTTTGTTTGTTTTGAATATTGACAATTTCTCGGGAACCTGGCCTCTAATTAGTTTTAGACGACAAGGTCTTAAGGAGAAATGAAATTATCGATTTGAGCAATTTGTCCCTGTGATTGTAAAGTCAATATCGGATTTTATTGTTGGGACCACTGACTTACCTTTTTCTGTTTGTATGTTGTATTGTTGTCCCAATGCAAGGAGTGCCGCTGACCCAGGGTGGATTTCAGGCTGCAGTCAGGGCTCAGACTAAGAGCCCAGCAAAGAGTAGCCGTCAGGACAGTCCTTGCCATGTGTTCGGTATGAGTCTGTATAGCCTTAAGACAAAGAATGGCTTCCCTTTCATTCTGTGTTTTTCTCCCCACTGGGTGGATGGGAGGACTTGGGAGGGGGCTGGGGACATTGTGAACCTGTCAGGAAGTGCTTTATCTAGAGAAGCAAATTTTGCACGATTGGACTGCAGCTCTTATTTTGTATTGTTTGTGTTTTATCCTCAAAAAAGCTTTACTTTTGTTTCTACACTCAGCTGTCCCTCCTCAACCTGGGTTTTATTTTTCTTACTGGGGTTGGGGAGAGAAACGTGTGTTGAATTCATAGATAAGACCAAACATGACGAAACAAAAAGCATCTGTATCTTGTTTTGGATGAGACCAAACTAAACAAAAAGTACCTGTTTTATCAAAGTGAAAAAATAGCAAAGAACAGTTCTGCTTATTCTTTTGAAGAGATTCTGAGATGCACCTTTAGAAACCTGGAGCTTATTTATTTATTTTCAAGATGTATGCCCTGGAATCGTTTAAGAACTTGGTGTTGCTGGGTGGTCCTGAATCTTTTTAAGTTGGGAGCAGAAGCTGTATTGACCAAACACACTGATTTGTGCCCAGCATCCCCTGACTTCTCATGGCTTCGGATCCACCTCTGAGTGAGCACCCAGGGATCAGGCGCTTCAAGAAAACAGGAGGAGCCCTCCTTCCTCAGGATCCTCTTTTGATCTGCCAAGGAAAGCGAGACGTGCTGACGCTCTCCAGCCTGCACCTGGCTGGAAGCCACCTGGAAGTCACAGTGGTTGAAGGTATTGGCTGAGGCATCCTTGGAGCAGTTTTACAAATCCTTCTCTTTTTGGCAACTTGTACAACAACATTATTAAGACACAGCTGAAAGTTGATGGGTGCGGGATTCGTATGCCAAGGAAATGTCACTAAATCCCAAAGCAATCAAATGTGAGACCTCAAACCGGATGTTGATTTGTTCTTTGTGTGACAATGTAACCAAAATATTGATGCTAAAAGTCCTACTTTAAGATGCAGAATAAATGGGTTTGATGTCTGGCTTGCTCTAATCCCTCTGCATTGTCTCCTAACTCTCAAGATGTGAGGCAGTAAAGGCCAAGTATCCGGGACTTGGGGAAGATGAATCCATACTGTGCGTCTTGGAAACTGCACACACAAACACACACCCCCATACGTGCAGACCTAGCTAAGGTCTGGATTGCTATTGTACGTTGAGATACATTTCAGTTTATACACACACAATTCAAACAGGGAGATTTGGGGGGGTGTGGAAAAGACAGTGTTAAGAAGATTTTCTGGATAGCTAATTGCTTTTATCAGACATCATCTTTATGTGATACAAGTTCCAATTCAATATTTCTTTGAGTGAACACTGACAGAAATGAAGCCAACATTTTAAGATAACATGAGTTGTTTCCAAAACTCTGTGTGAGGATGGAGAGGCAACAGGCTTGAAATAAGAAATGCAGTGGGTGTTTCTAAATGAAAAACTGTAGAGCTGGACTAAGGTCTAGGTTTTCCTGTCCTTACATGGAGGATACAGAGTTTAATTTGAGTTAAAATACCTTTGCAGTTTGTGAGAAAAACAAATCAGCCCAAAAGCGTTCGGGGAACGTGGCTCCGAGATTAGCATCTGTACTCCAGACATTGTTTATGAAGGCCGGTCCCGTGAATAGAAAGATGCTGGAATATCTTCTCTGTGTGTTTTGTTCCTCCAAATTATTTTCATCCTCTTTCCCTCATCTCCTTAATCTTGTGTTTAATTTCAAACAAGCAGGAAACCTCGTTTGAGGACAATATAGTATTTCAGAGATTGAAAGATATATGAGTACTTGGTATTTTTATTACTTAATATATGCTACATTTATGTGTTTGTATTTACACCTTTATTATATACAGGTTGTTATTGGGGTCTACTGTATAATAAAATAAGTTATTAAATTGACCAATCTAAAAATGAGTATATTTCAGGAGTTTATTTTACACAAAAAAAGCTTCATCTGGACTTTTCCTTTGTCTGTGTTGAGAAGGAGGCCAAACATGGCCTTGGGGAGAAGCCCTGCCCTTGGTATCTCTGACGTTCGGCATCCCCCTCGGCCTCTGCCAAGGCTCTGTTTGGCTGAGGATCTTGGAGGCATATGAAGCTCTTGTGTATGGTCTACAAAAATACATAGGTCTGATCACAATTTGGATTTCTTTTTTAATTAGAAAAAAGAGGTCACCGTAACATCTGAAGGGCGATCTCAGCAGCCTGTGCCTGGGCCTTGGCTTTCCATCTGTGGAGTAGAGGTAACGCTGGGGTCAGCCCGCCACCCAGCGCTGCTGGGAGGGTCCCGCAGAGGTGCTCTGAGAACCGGAAACACCACTAGTACAACTTGGGGAGGTACTATGGCAGGGAGGCTGTTTCTGGAAGAGCAGATTTTTCAGCATGCAATGTATGAAGAAACTTTTAAAATGAATATTGGACAGAAGAACAATTTTATATGAAAGTGAAATTTCATATTTCTTAATAGGCTCTCAGACTGTAGCACTATATCGAAGTTTTCTTTGATTTTTTTGAGAAAGATAATATCAAAACCTATATACCTTCATATTAACTCAATTCTCAGTTATGTTACTTGGTTATTCTACATGGTTCAAATTCACTCTTCTGTTTCAGCATGTAATATCAATATTTTATAAAACATACGGAGTTGTAACATCTTTAACACAAGTAACAAAATGAGGCACTAATATCATGGCATGATAATAGTGAGTTGCTGTGGTTGGTAAATATTAATCCTATTAAATTATAAGTGCTTTTAAAACAATACCATTTTTAACTGAAATATACCCCAATCTGAATCACAACCTTGATTGATTCTAGATCCTAAGATACTGCTTACTGCTTTTAATTTCTGAGCCTTCTTTGCATCCTAATATTTTTTATTTATATGTTCACTTAAAAGTGAAATTATCTACATCTATAAAGCGTGTGCTTACCATGGCTGCTCAGGGTAAAAATATAAGGCTACATTAAATATTAGCATGAAAACACGTGCAGTTCTGTAGGTTACATAGATTTACTTTTTTCAAAAATAATTTCAAGCTAACTCTAGTTACATTAATCATCAGAAGAATTGGAAAAAATAGGTAAAGCAAAACAAAACCTTTATTAAATCTTTACTTTTATTTGTATCTCCTCACTATCCAAAAAATTGCCATCTTCATATATTTCTTAACTATGACATATATATTCTCTGCCTGTAAATACAAGAACATATGCACACGATTTTTTAACATAATAATAAAAAATAAAACAGAGATTGACCACATCATACTGGAATTTAGGAATATGTGAGTGAAAATGAATCTCTTCATACAAGCAAAACAAAGGTGTTGGTTGCTCCAGTATGCTTCAGAGATAACAGACAGAACAATTTATGTGATGATAAGTTTACAGTCTTTCAAAAGGAAAAATCTTGAAATAAGATAACTTTGCTGTGAATATAATAGCTAATGTTTGTTTACATATTGACAATATAAGGAAGGATATAATACTCTGATGCCCAAATACAAATGAATGAAGGTCTCCTTTACATTATCTTTGAGGTGGTGTAAATAGAATCTGGTTACCTTGAATTGCTCTCAAGGGTTTACTGCATGCTCTGCAGAAACACACAAAAAAACAGTGAAAGAAGTTAACTACACAACGAGTTCTGCCCTTCACCTTGCTTATGTGGAAGTCTATTTGTGTTAGTGGTTCTATTTCTAAAGCTAGCACTTTGCTACTAAATTGGGATATTCTGGGTGGTGCCTGTGGCTCAGTGAGTAGGATGCTGGCCCCAATATACCAAGAGTAGCAGGTTTGAATCCAGCCCCGGCCAAACTGCAACAACAACAACAACAACAAAGTAGCAGGGCATTGTGGCAGGTGCCTGTAGTCCCAGGTATTCAGGAGGCTGAGGCAAGAGAATTGCCTAAGTCCAAGAGCTGAAGGTTGCTGTGAGCTGTGATGCCAGAGTACTCTACAGAGGGTGATAAAATGAGACACTGTCTCCAAAAATAAATAAATAAATAAATAAATAATGGGATTATTCTGAATGTATTTTTTTTTTTTTTTTGAGACAGAACCTCAAGCTGTCCCCCTGGGTAGAGCGCTGTGACATCACAGCTCACAGTAACCTCCAACTTCTGGGCTCAAGTGAGTCTCCTGCCTCAGCCTCCCAAGTAGCTGGGACCGCAGGCACCAGCCACAGCGTCCTGCTGTTTTTTGGTTGTAGCCATCATTGTTGTTTGGCAGGCCTGGGCTGGATTTGAATCCTCCACCTTAGGTGTATGTAGCTGGCCCTTAGCCACTTGAGCCATAGGCACCGAGCCATTCTGAATGTATTTTAAAATTTAAGATCAAAGTCTTTTACTTCTCATGAGATTCCTGAGATTACATTTCTTGGCATTTATAGAGCAAGAACACCAAATATACAGAGATTAAAATACTATATCCATTTCGCTTCTACCATTTTAATCTCTTATTTTCCGTAACTTTTTTCTGTGGTACACTGTGAAGAAGTTAACTAAGGATGACCCCAGTCATTGGTTGTATACTTCTTATTTTAAAATATATGTTTGCAGGTAGAATTAACCAGAAAACATATTCACTGCCTTTGCAGGTGGAGGGCTACATCTCATTATTTTAAAGATATTTTAAATTTCAGTGTGTTTCATAGCTATCTGCCATGTGATTGGACAGACCCAATTCTCATACTCCAAACCCACGAAAACCAAAAAGTCACATCGAAAGTCTTTTAAAAGATCCAATGAATATAAACTTTAAAAAAAATGGCACGTATATGAGTCTGTATCATAATGTTACTGCAAAGCATGAATCTTAAATAAATGAGCTTTCCTTGCATTCCCAGACCCAGTAGGGTAACTTGAAATTTGTAAGAGCAAAAGCCACGTGATTTTACCTCCTACAGATAATAGGAGTACTGTTTTGTCTTCCTAAGTGGGTTTTGCTGTGGATTTCCATCACCAGAATTACTTAAGTGCCAATAGCCTCATAAATCATCATCTTCAGCTTGCCCACATACACGCACTGGGTAGAGTAAATGAGCTCCTTGACAACTTAATTTGGAAAAGAAATCTTCATTCTGTCTTCCTAATGCCTACAGCAGGACTCCCCAGGGCGAGAAAGCTGCCTGGCACAAGGGCTATCCTAACGAAATGGAAGCGACTTGTTAACAAGCTTCCCCCAGCCCAACTAGCAATGCCTGAATTTTATTAGTGTTCCTTCACCTTCTGTAGAGATGCCCATTTCTTCTTTGAATGCAAATCAGGTTGCAGAAAACATTGAGTTAGAGAATACTGGCAATACTTAAGTATTTTGCTCGAGGCTGTTTGATCTTATTTTATTCATTTAAGTATATTAATCTCATATGCCTTCAAAGTCCTCTAGGTCTTTCCTTGACTTGATACTAAAAATGAGCATTTACTGTGATTCTGGGTGCATCATCATTACAGAACTGACAAAATGAGAATGATATCTTAGTAAAAGTATATCTAAAGATAGTTAATTGGGTAAAATTTGGCAAATTCTCCTTGTTAATGAATTCTCTCATTTGCAGTATTTTTATGTGGATCTTAAAGGTTTCTGCCAGCCTTAAAAGTGTATTCCATGAAACATTTGTCTTTAAATTGCTTTTTCTTTGTAGAATCCTGTAACTGTTGGATTATTAGTAGTATACTTCCAGGGAGTAGTCAGTCAGTGGAAAACAAATTTAGGACTCAAAACTGAGATCCTGTCTTCGTATTTCCAATATGACACCATTTCAGCGTGTCGTGCTGTGGTTTCTGTTCTGGATTGTAAACTGTCAGTGAAAAGAGGAATTATATTACTTATAAAAAAGATCTATTCTTTTGGGAACAGGGTGCAACTACTTCCTTTTTTATTTTACAACATTTGCGCATAGCATTCCCTAGGCCGTAGAGCATGCTTGCAAATGATGATTGGAAAAATAAAAATGCACTCAGTGTGCACCAAGAGCTTGTAGTCCTCCTTAAATATAGTGTTCAAACTAGCCTGGAGGATGTTCACTTAAACTGATGGTGAGGGGGTGGGCTGGGGTGGGTGTGGAAGGAACCTTAGAAATTTGAATACATATTTACCAAAGTGAATAATGTAATTTCTATTTTCCTTTTACATATGAAGAAGAGAATGCTATTTTGGCATTGACATTGAATACTGAACATCATTTGATCTACCAATTAAAAGTGGCCCTGTGTTGAACATGGTTGTGCAGTAGGACTTATGGACTAACTTTGTACTTACTAAAGAAGATAGGGACAGCTACCAGGAATTTCCACTGTTTTAACACATGAAGTTTAACTATATTGCCATTTTTGCAGTTATATTATTTCTTCATGTTTTTGTAGTGAATTACTTGGGAAGACAGAAGGCAAGCTGGAATTAGTCAAATTCTTAGAAGATAGACATGTAGCAAAATACAAAAGAGGCACGATTTGAAGTGAATGTTAAACAGAACTGAATAGGGGACACCATTTTTAGCATGTTGAGTTTTTGTTTAAACAAGATATGGACTTATAGAGGAAAGATCTAACTTAAGGAGAAACAAAAGATAAATGTGAGGCCAAGTGGCCCTGGTGGGAAACAGAAATTCTGCGTGTTTTACTCCTATAATCACACATCCATGTGCGTTTATATGTATGTGAATATTTGAATAAAAACAAATACAGTCAAAATGTTACTCACCATCAAAGTGCATTCTGTGTACCTAGAAGGCACCATCACAGAGATGATGGGGTGGTGCCTGTGGCTCAAGTAGGGCACTGGTCCCATATATCAGAGGTGGTGGCTTCAAACTCGGCCCTGGCCAAAAACTGAAAAAAAAAAAAAAAAAAAAGAGAGAGAGAGAGACAAGAAGGTGGCCCTGGTGCCTGTGTGCAGACACGTGGCCTCACTTCTAACAACTTTTTACCTCAATTATCTGGTCTGTGGTTCACATTTTATTTCTTGTATTCAATCTTAGGAGTTTATTTTACCAGAAGGTAGAAATTACATCTGGTCTCCCCCCGACAGACAGAGATTGAGAACTGTTGAGAATAATGAGACCATCTGGTGCTATAAATCCAATAGAAAGTTATGATCAGTGGATCATGGCCTAATCTGCTCGTCATCCTTTGCATCTGAATTATCTTGGCACAAAAGAATGACAAGGGGCTGGATTTTTAAAGGAAATTGCCGCATCTCCCCAGTCATTAGCAGGCAGGAGGCAAACATGCCTCAGACTGCGATAATTAGGGAAGACTTATTCTCCCTTAAGGCCTATTACGTTTTGATACGTATGTTTTTTAATGTCTCAAAATATACTGCACCAAACATTGAATGTCATCCAGATTTTACTGACGGTTTCTACCAATTCCTGAGTATATTTTTTTTTTAGAAGAAATTATTTACTAAAATAAACTTTTTATCTTAATGGAGAATTGAAAGGAAATGAAAGGTATTTTGTAATATACATATGTATTTTTTCAGAATTACAGAACCATTTGTTTCAGGAAGAAATTCCCCAATAGATGGTGCTGGTGCTGTGAGTTAAACCACTGAATAATTAGTATGCAAAAAAGCTCCAGAGAGAGGCCTCGGGGAATTCCCTTACATCAGGTTATAGAAAGACAAAAAATGTGGCTTTATTTTTGCTTGATGCAAATTGACATCATTGTAAAATCTGAATACTTCTGAAACATTTCTTGTTTTGAGGTCAAGGCATTCTCATCTTTATTGACACATCTCAAACATCTTTGAAACATAAATGCCAACAAAACTGAGTGCTGCAAAAAGGCAGGCTGAATGGCCCTCCAAGGTTTTCCCCCATAGCGCTTCAAGGGTCTGTTAGTTCAACCTCTAATGTGAAGGTTACAGTACAAATTAGGATGGGTCCTCGTTCATAAGTACGACAAAAAGCTGTAGGTACAAGAAGCATCTTGGCAGAATGCTGCTGCTGCTGATATTGACAGTGAAGATGAGCCGTATCCAGGCCCTGAGCACTGTACAGTTATCTTTCCATTTAATCACTACAACTATTCAGAGCAGATATTGCCATTAATACCATTCTGTAGATGATGAATACAAGGCTTAAAGCCACTAAATGATATGGTCAAAGTCTCAGCAAATAAATTACAAAGGTAGGATTATAATCTTGGACTTTCTTTAGGAGATAAATCTTTATTGTTTTATTTTGCATCTCAGTCTGAGAGATACAATGTGAAAAAACAGTTTTCTTAAATAAGAAGTCTTTAATCACCAGAGAAATGCAAATTAAATCCTCTCTGAGATATCACCCAACCCCAGTAAGATTCGCCAACATCACAAAGTCCCCAAACTGCAGATGCTGGCATGGATGTGGAAAAAGGGAACACTTCTGCACTGCTGGAGGGATTGCAAACTAATACAGCCTCTTTGGAAAGAAGTATGGAGAATCCTCAAAGAAGTAAAAGTAGACCTTCCATTGGATCCTGCAATCCCGTTACCTGGTACCTACCCAGAAGAACAAAAATCATTTTACCACAAAGACATTTGCATCAGAATGTTTATCAAGGCTAGTTCATAATTGCCAAGTCGTAGAAGCAACCCAAATGCCCATCAAACCATGAATGGATCAACATATTGTGATATATGTTGTGATATATGATATATGTGATATATGTCCATGATCGTATGTTGTGATATATGATATATGTGATATATATCCATATTGTGATATGTGGTATATGTGATATATGTCCACGACCATGGAATGCTATTCAGCCATCAAAAAGATGGAGACCTTCTATCTTCTACATTTACCTGGATAGATATTAAACACATTCTTATTAGTTAAGTATTGTAAGAATGAAAAAATAAATATCCAATGTACTTAATACTAATATGAAACCAATATATAAATTATTACATGCTTGTATGAACAATAAAACACAAATATAGTCTAGTATGAGGGCAAGGGGAGGTGGGATGGAGGACAGGGGAGGATGACTGGCAGAGGATGGAGGGCATGAGGTGGGCTCTCACCTAATGTATCCACACCCACATTGTGAGGGTGGATAACACCCCCTGGGTAAGGGGCTCTCATGCAACTGGAACTTTACTCTGGAATGGAGAACAATGTGACCTAAAACTTTGTACCCTCATATTAATTTGAAATAAAAAAAATAGATATTAAAAAAAGAAACCTGTATACTAATATTAATCCTGTGTTCCCATTGGTTATTTCAAAATACGTTGTTTAAAAGGGATAATTTAGATTTATATGCTGCATACATAAAATCTGTACATACTATAATTATAACAGAAAAATTACAACAGCTGTTATAAATTTACTAAATTGCTTATATTAGAAACACCATGCATTTAGTCATCATCTCCATGCCAAAAAGATAATGGAAACATTTTTTTCCTCTATTTCTATGGCCAAAACTCTTTGCAAAGATAAGCTAAAAATACTTAAACATGAAAATACAAAGAGCTCTTTTCCCAACAATATTGTATATTTTATAAAGATTACAGATGATTCTCTGTTTAGAATTCTAGAATAAAGCCTAAGGAATCAAGTTCAAAAAGCAAGTCAACTATCCTTGAGTGCTTCTTTAAAGCTGCTGTTCATGAAAGCTTAAGCTTAACCTCTGGCTGTATAAATATTTTTTAGAGCCAGGAGCCAGGGAGTTCCTTAACAAATTAGAAGCCTTTTCCCCAAAGCATAACTATAAAAATTAAAACAAATTCGATAAAGTTATTGGGAAATTTTAGACTGGTCAGTTGAATTTGCTTGTGTTAAGTGCTCTTATTGTATTTTTGTATCAGAGGAAAATATACTTTTTAGTTTAGGTGACAAACAGGCAAAAGAAAACATCTCCACATCTCCAATGGATTTTTGAAAGTATTTTGTCTTTTCTGTGCCTTTGATTAGATCTTTTTATTTCATTTTATTTTATTTTTTGTAGCACAGCTACTAATTTAAAGATTAAAAAGGGATTATATTTGGAACTATTACCTCTAAATTTACTACCAAGCTTTTTGATCTAATTCATATTTTTATAATAATTTAAATAAAAGACAAAGTCCTCATCATTTTTAACTTGCTAAACGTACCTTTTGTTTGAAAAGTATTACATTCTTATTTAAAAACCTTAAGGTAAAAAATACTTTTAACACCTTTTTATTAATATGTAATCATAAGTGTAGTCTTGGTGGGTAAATAACTAACATGTTTTAGGAGAGATGGGTACTTATTTGTGTAACACTGTTTGCTGAACCTTTTTCTTAGCCCTGAAATCAAGGGGAAACCCTTGAAAAACTTGTGTCCCTTAGTAAAACTGATAAAAAAAGAGATTAGCCAAAGATGTGACAACTATCTATAGGGTGTTGGACTTTCCAGCGAGATAAAGAATTTAAGTAAAATTACAGAGGTACAAAAAATAAACTTAGTTTTTGATAGTTTGATTTTATCAAAAATATTAATAGTTATCTATACATTATTTGGGGTAGGTAAGTTTAGATTAAATATTGTCAAGTGAAGGTTATTGGGCTGGCTGTCATCAGTATGAATTTATAATACTATTACTTAAAGCATTAGCTGTGGTGTATTAATGGGGTTTTGGCATCAAAGAAGTTTACTTTGCCAACCCTGGTGGCTTTTCAGTTATAAAAACAAGCTAAGAGTTTCTCCAACACAACAGTAAATCCCACATCTCGCCAGGTGTCAGTGGCTGGCGGGGTCAGGCTCGGGCTGTTGTATTCCATGCTCACGTTCTCTGGAGGCTGAGGCATTTCTCTTCTAGAATATTTCCAAAAGGTACATGTATATTCTTTATACTGGCTGTAGTTCTAAGAATCTATATTTTGGAATTAAAATAACTCTTGCTTATTAGAAACACATGAATAAAACATATATCAGGCCATATGAAGATGATGATAATAGGGAGATTTAAATGTACACATGAATGGGACAGGTAGATAGATAGATAGATGGATAGTTTAATATATGGTGATTTGAAAGTGACAAAGACTTCAGACAAGCTCTTCTCAATCCTCTTTTCAAGTCTGCCCCACCCACTTGTAGTAAGAATCTTGTTTTGTTTTCATTTTGGGTAGTGACGTACTCCCTGACCTGTCTGACCTGTGGAATGTAAATCCCAGGCTTCTCCCTTTGCAAGGTACCATGAGTTGAGAACCTAGGGACTCCTCAGTGGCCTGAACCCTTCCATTCCCCACCCGTAGCCCAGCAGTCTTCTCAAATCCCTACTGACCTTATGCTCCACTATGAAGATGCTAGCTCTGTGCTTTCTTATCAGCAGAGTTTTACTAACCATGAGAGTAATCTGGAACGTCATTGGTTTCTTTGGGAAATTGAAGATATTCCCAAAGTTACCCCTCCCTGCCCCTTACCCAGGTACCTTTCTCTTCATACCACTTTGAATGTCCCTGGAATCCGCTGACATGTACCGCTAAACCTCTACCTCCCTATCCCTCTGTCTGCCCCTGTTTGATACCCACATTCCCACTGCAGCCCCCATCCACTGTCCTCCAGAGACTCATGGACCAGCGCAAGCCACTGCGTATCAGGGCAAAAGAAAATCCTAAAAATATATTTCACAGATATTGATTAAAAAAAATTAGCTTTTACATTGAACAGGTAACTTTCATATATATCATCTGCCTGAAACACAATTCAGGTAAAAATGCTAAGTGGAACAAGGAGAGGGCCCATTATTTCAAGGAAACCAGTGTGTTTTGTATTACTGTGTTCGCCTGACTCATAGATAGAATTTCAGAATGAAGATAGGATGACTCTATTTGCAGCTCCCTGAATGTTGATGTATGTATATATGTATAATATTAAAAGTAGGCTCGGCTCCTGTAGCTCAAGCAGCTAAGGTGCCAGCCACATACACCAGAGCTGGCAGGTTCCAATCCAGCCCAGGCCTGCCAAACAATGACTCCTACAACCAAAAACGATGTGGCAGGCACTTGTAGTCGAGAATCACTTGAGCCCAGGCATGTGAGGTTGCTGTTAGCTGTGATGCCATGACACTCTACCCAGGGCGAAAGCTTGAGGCTCTGTCTCCAAAATAAATAAATAAATAAATAAAATAAAAGTGAAATGTTTGTGCTTCTGGATGGTATTATCAACTTAATTAATTAATCTTTTAAAGGAGGTGTATCCAAATTGGTTTAGAGATAAATAAGCACTTACATGGATTAAATATTCCTAAAATTCCTGGGAACCTAGGTTCAAGATCATGTGATTTGAGTGTTTTATAAGACTACCTGATAACTCAGCATTAAGTATAATATGCACATACATTTTTTCTTTTGGCTTAGATCTACTAGTTAAATAAGGTCATGTTATACCTACAACATGGGCAATAGTATAAAAATTTTCAATTAAAAAAAATTTTAATTTGACCTATGAACAAGTGTACAAGTAGATGTCGTAAAAGTTAATTATTTCATTCATATCAACCATAGCAGTGAAATATAAAACCTGTATATTAATTTTTTTTGAGTTTTTGCTTTTGTGATACTTGCCTAATATACATGTGCTGTAAAAATAATTTACAGGGAAATTACTTGAGATGATGGCTGGTTTTGCTTAATGCCTTAATATGTTAGCTTGAAAATAGTTTTCCAGATCTGTTTGGTAACTGTCAACTTTAGAGTTATGCAAAATAATGGATGTTCATTAATAAGTAAGATAAATTACTAGAGCATTAATTATTATGCCTATGTTTAAGTTTTTATAACTTTGGGTTTTATTTTTTATGGTAATCTGGATATGTAAATAACCATGTTGTCGTTTCCATATTGAAAAATTGGCATAGTATTAGGAAGCATAAACCCATAATAATTGTGAGATAGTTTACCGGTCTGCTCTAGAATTTTGGTATGTGAAAGACAATTCAAATTTGTCTACTTCACAGTTTTCTCTGTGAAGAGAAGAAAATAAAAAATTTTAATGGTAAAAACTATAATCAATATATGAAAATGGAAGTACTAAAATATTAAAGATGATAAGAAACACTATCACATGCAAATTATTCAGGAATGTAGGATATCTTTTTATTAAGGGGAAAAAAGTTATTTTGTCCTAAGTAAAATAGAAAAAAAGAAAAAAGAAAGAAAAAACCTGAATGGATAGTTTTAGGAAGTTTGAAGAACAGGAATCTTGGAAAGGAAATCTTATCTCATTTGGTCAAAGCCAGCTAAGATTGGATGAATTTATTTATAAGTTTTTTCTTTATAAATTCTTTATAAGTTTCTTCCTTTTTAAGGTTTAAAGTAAAAGTTTCTGAGTGTAAAACTAGAGTTTTATTTTCTTTCTATTAAAATGACAAAGTTTTCTTAGATTATTGACTGATTCTTAGTAAGAGTTTGTGAAACAAGTTATTCTTTGTCTTGTCACATTTTAAAAGAACTGATTTTTTTCTTTGGTCCAGAGCCTTGCTCTGTCGTCTGGACTGTAGTGGGGCAGCATTGTCGTAGCTAACTGCAACTTCCAATTCCTGGGCTCAGGTCATCTTTCTACCATCACCTCCCAAAGTGCTAGGATTACAGGTGTGAGCCACCACCTCTGGCTAAAATATATTTTTAACAATTATGTTCCCATTATACTTACTTTCAGTTTTTTAAATTGTCACTTAGTTAAATATTAATAGGGAGTTAATAATACTGGTTTCATAGTGGCATAGGGTATTATATCAAATGTTTAACCCTCTTAATATTTTTTATATTTTCCTTTTCCCAAATAAAATTCTGAATAAAATCTTTTTGAATTTGTAGATTCAAAATGACTGAACTATCTCAAAAGTCCCCTGGAAAATCATAAAGGATTTGTCTTTTCACCTTGGGAAAAAAGAGAGGTTAAAATGACTAGTTTTATTTGATACATTCAAATGCCTGAAAAGCATTGTCAAATAAGAAGGGAAACTTAACCTTCCCAACATTGTCATTGAAAGGGTAAATGTTATTAATATACATTTCAGAAATTACAAAGTTCATAGAAATTGTTAGTAATTTCAGTGTCCTTGATATATTCTGACATAACGTCATTGTCATAATTCCAGCTGTTATTTAATTATTTGTCACAGAAATAACCAAATTTTCTTGTTATATGTATTTCCATCAGGTTCTTAGCCATGGAAATTTAATATTTTTTATTCACAAATAGTTTCTGTTTTAATATGAATCTTCCTCAAATGTATTTGCTGTCAGTTATGAGTCAGAGAGTTTCATCTTCAATAAAGAGAGACTGTCTCAGAGACTCCTGGAAAAAAATATGGTACTGGGGAAAAGGCTTTTGAGGGCATTCCTTAATTACCTTTGAGACCATTCCACTAGACTAAATGAGGATTTCCAAAATTCCAGGGGAGAAGCTGATGGATTCGTGAGACCACTAACTTAAAATCAAGCTGAATAAGAATTAATTACATGGAATTAGATGAGCCATTGAAAAAGTATTAGGATTTTTTCATCAATTTTATTTGGATCATCACTGGCTCTTCAATTTTCTATTTTCTGGATATAAGGAACTTGTTTTCATTTTCTCTTAAAGTATCTATGACTCATAAAAATTTAGTGGATTATACTTTTGTAAGTGAAAATAATATTCATATTTTTTCTTTCTGTTTAATCTCTCCAGAATTTAGAAACTCTTACTGTATGTTTTCCTTTTCAGGGCAATATAATTATTTATATTCCTCAGTAAGAATCTGTCCCCTTTGTAACAGGACATAATTGGAAAAATTGGTTACATAACTTGGGCTTTGCCTGTAATGTCATATTTTAGAATGATGTACATACAATCAGATATAATCAGACAATTTTAAGTAACTAAGATTGACTTTATGGAGTCAAAGCTTGCAAAGCCCTCTTGGAAAAATCAGCCTGGTCCTGTCTTGCAGAGTTCCCAGCTTTAAAGGGAAGTAAGTGAGGTTCCTTCCCTGTGGGTTCTGGAATCTTAGGGTATTTTCAGGGCCTTGAGAAGGTGGGAATTCACCCAAATTTATAGATACCGCAGGTGAAGTCTGTTGGTGAGTACTTGATTTCTAGATTTGACAGATTTTTGTAAATCTAATCTGAGATTCCTTATAAAAAGTTTCAGTGAGACAAACTTAAAAAGGCTGATGTGGTCAATAACTATTCCTGTTGCACTGTGTATTTGAGTTAATAATCAGGACAAATTTATGAGGGCACACTTACTTTGTAAACAAGAAAAACCTTACTTTGGTTATTTTTGATCAAAATGTATTTTAACCATGTGTGTGTGTATCTATCTATCTATCTATCTGTCTGTCTATCTGTCTATCTATTTGTCTCTCTTGATTTTAGAAAGGATTGGAATGGATTCTGCATCTTGTACATTTTGTCACTCCTTGCAAATTCTCAATTATTCTATTTTCTCTATAATTCTCTAAGTTACAATTTTTCTCCCATTCTCCTGATTTAGTGTCACTGAGAATTAAAACCTAACTCACCAGTTTCTTCTTTTCTTAAAATTTCAGATTAATACTAAGGTATAAATGATAAGGTTATATTGTTTGTGTTTCTAAGGTGAAGTTCAAGTTGTAGTTGAGCCCTTCATCAGGGGTGTGTTACAGTGGGTATGTAACACACCCACTTACATTGTACACATTAGGTGACAGCACACCAATCTCCTTCTCTCATCCCACCTCCCCTTCCCACTTTCCCTCCTCCCTAATCCCCCCCACTTGAATATACTTTTTCTCTCCTTTGCACATGTACTTCATTTTCTATTGATTTCATATTAGAATTGTGCACATTACATACTTGCTTTTCCATTCTTGTGATACTTTACTAAGAAGAATGTGTTTCACCTCCATCCAGCTTAATACAAAAGATGCAAAGTCTCCATCGTTTTTATGGCTGAATAATATTCCATGATGTATATCTACCACAGTTTATTAATCTATTCATTAGGTTGTTTCTACATCTTGATGATTATAAATTGAGCTGTGATAAGTAATCTAGTGCAAATGTCCTTATGATAAAATGATTTTTATTTTCTTCTGGGTAGATGCCTAGTAATGGGTTACAGGATCAAATGGGAGGTCTAATTTGAGTTCTTTGCGGATTCTCCATACTTCTTTCCAAAGAAGCTGTATTAGTTTACAGTTCCACCAACAGTGTAAAAGTGATCCCTTCTCTCCACATCCACACCAGCATGTGCATCTTTGGGATTTTGTGATGTGAGCTATTTTCACTAAGGTTATGTGACATCTCAGATTGGTTTTGAATTGTATTTCTCTGACCATTAGGACTGATGAGCAGGCCACCAGCTGAAAGTGCCAGATGACCAATCTTTGTGCCGGGGGCTGTTGCCTGTGAGCCAATCAGGAGGCTTCCAGCCCAACACCTAGAAATGTTCTCAGCTGACTCCTCCACTAACAAGTTTCGCCAGATGGTTCAGCTTATTTTTAATGGAAAAGGGCAAGCAAACAAGAAATAAACAGAATTTTCAGAGGAGAGGAGAATGTCTGTTCTTTGCGTAGGAGGAGGGACTGACCAAGAAACTCTTCTTTACCAAACGTTAGACAGGCTCCTGGGAGCCGTCTATTCAGCGAGGCCTCATCTTGGGTCTTGTCTGTGGTTCTGTAGCTAGTTGTAGAAGGAGTCGTGTGAAGTTGGTTTGAAGAGAATTCCCCTTCCCTTGATATCTGAATGTCTTTTATATCTGATCAAGTTCCTCATTGCCAGCCCTTGATATCTGATCACTTTGGCTAGACTTCAGCAAGAATCCTGCTAAATTGATTTAGCAAAAATCCCCAGCTCTCGAAGTTCCCCTTGGTACCTTTCCATCTGCTGGTCTCTCTCTACTCTGCTCTACCCTGGCCGTTTTTGCTGTATTCAGAGTCCAGCCCAGTCTTTCTTCCCTCCTGACACCTACTTCAGTAGCCCTTTCTCACCATTTTAACCAGCATCAGAAATATTTTCTTTAGCAAGTCTATTTCTAAATAAATACATAATTTACACATATATTTTAACTGTGTGTATATGTGTATAAATATAATCACACATATGAAATCACAGGGTTACAAAGTCTAGGGAGGAAACCACCATTCAAAGAAGAAAAGCATCTTCTCAAATACTTACAGAACATGTTCCTTTTCTGAAAATACTTCAGCAAATCTTAATAACTATGTTACACATGTGTATTACCTAAATTCAGGTAAGTCCTACAGCTATCCAGCCGAGTATAACAAGTATTTAGCAATCACTATACATTAGCTGGTGTTCTAAGTGGTTAAATATATGTATTCCTGTCAACCCTACAATACAGGGATTATTAATATCACTATCTTGAATTTTGACAATTAAAAGAAGAAGCACAGAGAAATTTAAGTAACTTTCCCAAGGTCAAACAGATAGCTACTAGTGGAGCTGGGCGTCCGACCTAGCCAGCGTGACCTTAGTCCAACTGCAACATGCTGCTCCCTCTCCAGGTGACTCCCAGGGAAGCTCCAAGGACGTGGCAAACAGACAGCACCACTCTGACTGATGAACCAACTCTCATGATAACCAGAATGAGTAATTCCAAGTAATTCCAAGTTCCAGCTGATGAACACCTGAATCTTGGAGAGTTCCAGCAAATCTGTCCTTCTCCAAACAGCCCAACTATACCAACAAATTTCACTGCTTTCCCAGGCATGCATTCTTGAGTTTTTCAAAGCGGAAGAACTGTCTGCTAACTCCCTGTGAGCTGTCCCATGCTCTGCAGACCTGGTAGACAGAGGTCTGAGGATGAGCCTGAGTCCAGACTGGTGCTAGTCTGGCTTGGGCTTCTGCACTCACCTGGAAACAGAAGTGTTCTTGAGACTGTTTTCCACTGTATGCCTAATTTTAATAACCCAGTTCCTGAACTTTCTGTTAATTGTGAGCCTTTTTTTCATTATTTTGTTTCTAATTCCTCTGTTCCTGTTTAGCCCCTATTTTGCTCCTGCCATTTGCTTTTCTTCAAATAATGTCTTTTTCCTGAGGTCCTGGGATCTTGCTGTACATGTACAGACTTCTCGATCTTGAAAGGGTGCTGCCACCTGGTTGTCTGCAAATATCTCTCTGGACACTTTATTCCTTAGTACATTTTGCTCTCAGATATCCCTAATGCTACTGTTTTACTAAACTATCCTTTGGGACTTCTTCTATATCCAAGAAAGAGGGAGAAGTAAACTTCCTCGCAAGGAAAAACCAGCTATCACAGAAACCAGTCGGAGCTTATCTCAGTAGTTCACTGAGAAGGTTCAAACTCAGGGAATATCGCTCTGATGACGTGAATGGGTGGGGTGAGCGGAATGTGAGGAGTGCAATTTAGGGACATGGGATCACTGGTTGGGGATGGGAGTGGAGGAGAGGGGAGAGCTAGAGAGCTGTGTAACTGGCTGTTTGTCACAGGGAGAGGGTAGTCCCATCACCAAGATGGGAAAAATCAACCACAATTAAGTTACATGAGTAATATATGTAAGTGTTAAATTTTACTGAAATTGTGTATAGTAACGTTACCTGATTGCTCTTTAATTCTGTATATCCCCAGATTAGACACATTTTAATGGTTATATATTTCTTTGATATTTCATTTACATTATTTTGTAAAGTGTAAGTGATAGCAATTTATCTGTTTACCTTACATGCGTATAACCACTTAGTTAATCAATTACTAGATACATAATGAATGATTCCTTTAATAATATATCGAACTTGAAAGTCACATCACAGCTTACAAAGTGCCTCACTTACTGATTTAATTTTCACTCTATACCATTCAGGGCTGTTAGCCTTCTGTTTCAGTCACATTTATTATGATATAACTTATAGTCAATTTTACCCTTTTTAAGGTATAGTTCTCTCATATTTAGCCCTGTATGATTAGTGTAGGCTGTTTCCCTCGGCCCGTCCCTGTGTGGTCCTTTGTAGTGACCACTTCCAGGTCCTGACAAGCTCTGGGCTGCTCATCTTTCCAGAATGTTATGTAAACAGAGTAAGAGAAGATGCAGCCTCTTGAGTCTGTTTTTTTGTTCACTTATCATAAAGCATTTTAGATTCTTCCATGTGAACGGCTTTTATCAGTAGCATCTTCCTTTTTATTGCAGAAGAACATTTCAATACCCGCCCCAGTTTGCTATCAGTTCACCAACTGACGACTCTTTAGGCTGCTTCCGGCTTCAGAGATTATGAATTGAACCACTATAAGCTTGTTGATTTCATTTTTCCCCCAAATTACTTAAAGTGATAATCACAATACATTTGTTATTTGAACATTGATTTTCTTTTTATCATTTTTCAGATAAAGAGATTACATAATGTTCCCAAAAGTAAGCAGCCAGTAATTTGTAAGAATTCTAGAAGGGCTGGAATTTGGTTAGGTGAAAAATTGAATGAGATTATTCCAATAAAATTCCTGTACTCACATACTTGCACTTGTGTGTGCACACACTTGCACACAAACACACACGCGTGCTCGATCTTAGTGTATTTGACGGACATAGCCACACTTCTCACTAGGACGGGCCAGGCTGTTTCTTCCAATGGAGCATGCGTACTCATACTTGCCACTTTTCAACTTTTGTCTATTTTTTGCCAGCCTGAAAGAGGGGTGAGTAATAATAAGTCATGGCAATTTTCCATGAAAAGTACAGTAATGAAAATGGAATTTTAGACTGGTCAACGAACTGATGGTATGCAGCCACTGTAAAAAGGCAAGGCCTGAGAAAATGAGGCCGTCTGGCAGATGGGTACAGGTCTCTAGATGTTGGCAGAACCTGTAACAGTTGCAAAATCTGAGAAAGAGAAGAAGCAAGAGATTCTGGTAGGACGGGCTGGGTTTGCTTATCGAGACAGTTTTAGGATCTAGTTGACTTGCAAAATAATGGTAGTTATGACGAATTAGAGAAATCAGAAATCTGATATAATTTATACTATTGTTAAATTTACTCTTTTTATTAAAAATCTACTGCAACTCTGAAATATGTAAGCTCTGATTTGTAAAGGTATGTCATTTTTACAGGTGGAAATTTTATTACAGTGCAACCTGGGGCAAGTCAGGGATGGGACCACTTTTTTCTGTTTCCATCCATGAAGCATTCAAAATAAACAAATTTTCTCCATCAGAACTAGTTCATTTCAAATTAATATGTATGGTTAGTGGGATTTTATATCTAAAACATGAAACTGAATTTGCTACAATGACGATTTACTATTCCTTGTCAAACCTAATGTGACGCTTGACCCTCTGTCCTTGTGCTCACTGTGATCCCAGACCTTGGAACAAGGGAGCTAACTATAAAATGCCAAGAAATATATTTCCAGAAAACCTATCACACCATGTTTAGGAGACACATGGAGAATATTGCTTCTTGACAGCATTAGAATGCTTTGGAAATCTTAACTGTAATGGTCATATCTGCAATTTGCCACCATTTTTAAAATTTTAACACTGCAAACTGCTTCAGACTATACTTAAAAGGCATTTAAAGAAAATAAATGTTTACTAGGAGATTTGTTTTGTTGACCTCTAGGTCAGAATCCTGTCACACAGAAGCTGATTAATACTAATCACTAATGAAAATGCCTCCTGTTTACTGAAAGCTCACCAGGTACCAGGTGTTATTCTGTGTTTAGCTCATATTATATCTGGTTATATAATCGTACTTTCATTTTCTCTAGTCTCTCCTTGAGAAAATTGAAACACAGAGGTTAGTTAACTTGTTCCTGGTACCACTGCTGACCAACCTGGCCAAGGTTAGAACCCAGAATAGTTGGTTTAGAATCCATATGATTATAGATTTGAGCATCATATAATATTGGGAGCAAGCCCCAGAAAATTTTAGCAAAAGCTAAAAACTTCTTTTTCTGATTGATTATTGTAGCCAGATGCCTCTCATATAAAAGTTCTCTTTTTCACTCCATAAATCTGTTGTTAATTTGTGAGTCCAAATACCTGTTTAAATTTTCTTTCCCTCGTATTTTGGTTAGATTAAAGCCAGGTACTGAAGTATCTTGTTGCCTCAATATATTTTCCAACCAGATTCAGTTTATTCTTTTATTTACTAGGGTTAGATGCTTTGATAATATAAACAATCACAGTTCATGAGACGTGATTTGGGGGGATCTTCTTAAGCATATGTGATGCCACCACACTGTCCAGCAAGGGTGAGGATTTTGAGAAGCATGAACCTCTCGGGGCAGAAACTCAGTGGAAGGCATCTGACCCATCCCTAGAAAGCTACAAAGGGAAGTGACCTTAACTCCTCTGAAGGTTGAAAGGAAGGAGTCTCAGGGAGGGACAGGGATGAGGAAGAGGACAGATGCTGGTGCTGGAAAAGAGACAGAAAGTGAGAGAAAAAGCTATTAGGACATGAAGAAGAATTTGGAATTTAGCTTGAAGGTAAATTTTTTACAGCTTTAATAAGTAAAGTAATATGATCAAACTTAAATCACTCTAATGAGGCTGTTATTACATGATGATAAAACCTTATGGGAAGCAGGATTATTCGTGTATAATTTTGACATTTTACATTTTCCACCTTCAGTCTTTCCACAGTCCCTTGTAAAAATACATAACTGATGATGTAATGGAACATTGATCTGCTGTAGATGCATAAAATAAATACTCCAGGACCCTCATTTTTTTCCAGTCTATCATAGTGCCTCACCTACAATACATATAGTTTTCAAACAAAAGATAGAAATGTTATGAAAAGCATAAATTTATTGCAATTTCTAAAACAATTTGGGGAGCTACACATAAGCTATAGATAGTGGTTCATTTTAGTTTACAAGTTTAGTTTGTTGACTTTAAAAAGAACATAGAATATTTAAGTTTCTTCTCTTCCCATTAGTAAATAATTTATGTACAGTAAAACCCACCTTTTTTTTGTACAGTTGTGCAAATTGTAATAAAATTATACAGTCAAGCCCCCACCACAATCAAGATAAAGGATAGTTTCATCCCCACCACAGAATTCTTCCACTCCTCTGTTAGCCAGTGTTTGCCATGTCTGGCTTCAGGAAAACATTGACTCTTTTTAAAGACCTACAGTTTTGGCTTTTCTAGAATATCATATAAATGGAATTCTTCAGCAGGGAGTCTTTGGCGTCTGGCTTCTTTTTCTCTGCATAGTACACTTTGAGATTCATCCTTATTATTGTACATGTCAGGGTTCATCACTTTTAATTGCTGAGTAGTATTCTATTGCATTCTATTTTTTGACAACTACAAGTGTAGCCACTTCATGTGCGATTGTGTGGATGCAGGTTCTCATCCCATGTGGGTAAGTACCTTAGGAGTGAGAGTGCTGGTTCATTTATTAAGGATCTGGCTAATGTTATAAAAAATTGTCAGACTGGTTTCCAAAGTAGTGGCACAATTTTGCCTTTCTGCCAGTGAAGGGTCCCAGTTGGTCTAGATCCTCACCAGCACTTTGTCTTGACTATTTTGCCCTGTTCTAATAGAATGCGATAGTTAGCATCGAATCTGTGTTATGCAACATTGCAAGTAAGTATTGGAGTCTTATTCACTGTGGGTTTAATATGCATTTCTCTAATGATTAATGGCATTGAGATCTTTTCACATGCTTGTTTGATATCTATATATCTTCTTTGGTAAAGTACCTGTTCAAATCTTCTATCCTATTTATTTATTGAGTCATTTTCTTATTGTGGAATTATGAGATTCATTTATATTTGTTGGACATAATTTCTTTATGTGATATGTGACTTAGGTATAGTTTCCTTTGTTTTGTGTCTTTCTTTTTCATTCTTTAAATGTTTCATAAAGAGAAGATATTCCTAATTTTGATTTAATCCAGTGTATAATTATTTCATTTCTTAGTCATACTTTGCTGTAGTATTTGTGATTTTTTTTTTTTTTTATTTAAAGCTGCCATCTGATCTTTGTTAAACCGAAAAAAAAAGCATGCAATGGGGAAAAGAATCCTTATTCAATGAATGGTACTGGGATAACTTCATGTAAAAGACTGAAACTAGACCCACACCTTTCACCATTTCCAAAAATTGACACATGATGGATAAAAGATTTAAATCTAAGACATGAAATGGTAAAAATATTAGAAAAAAGTATGGGAAAACTCTTGAGCATGTTGAATTGGGGAAAGATTTTATGAAGAAGACTTGAGTGGTATTTGCAATAACAACAAAAATAAACAAATGAGACTTAAGCTGAAAAGCTTCTGCACAGCTAAGGACACAAGAAGTAAAGCAAAAAGACAAATTTCAGAATGGGAAAAGATATTTGCAGGGTATGAATCTGATGAAGGGTTAATAATCAGAATCTACAAAGAACTCAAACTAATCAACAGAAAAAGAGTAAACAATCCCATCCACTACTGGGCAAGAGATATGACCAGAACTTTCTTTGATGAAGACAGACGAATGGCTAATAAACCTTTGAAAAAATGCACATCATCTCTGATAGTCAGAGAAACCAAATAAAACCCCCCCTGAGATATCACCTAACCCCAGTGAGAATGGCCTGCCCTGCAAAGTCTCCTGGATGTGGAGAGAAGGGAATACTTTTACACTGCTGGTGGGACTGCAAACTAATAAAAACTTTTTCAGTGGAAGTATGGAGAATCTTCAAAGAACTCAAATTAGACCTCCCATTTGATCCTGCTATCCTATTACTAGGCAACTATCCAGAAGAAAAAAAATCATTTTATCATAAGGACATTTGCACTAAACTGTATCACAGCTCAATTTACAATTGCAAAAATGTGGAAACAACCTAAATGCCCACCAACCCAGGAAAGGATTAACAAACTATGGTATATCTATACCATGGAATACTATTCAGCCATTAAAAATGATGGAGACTTTATATATTTTTGTACTAACCTGGATAGAAGTGGAACACATTCTTCTTAGTAAAGTATCACAAGAATGGAGAAGCAAGAATCCAATGTACTCCATTCTGATATGAAGCCACTAGATGATCGAATACACAACCACATAAAAGGAAAACTCAAATCAATTTAAGGTGTGGGGGTGGGGAACAAGGGAGCTGGGAGACAAGAGGAGAGTAGGGGAGGGGTGTGTCCCCACTTAATGGGCACAATCTGGGATGTATGACACATGTCTTGGGGACTGGACCCAATCACAAGAGGGACTTTAATTTAAGAATACAGTCATTGTAGCCTAATTCTTTGTACCCTGAAATTAACCTGAAACAATAAAAATAATAAAATCTGGTGTAAAATCATTAATATTATTTCCAAATATTTTTGCTAACTGTTAAAAAATGTGTGAACTGAGCCCTGTTCTCTCTGTATTGATCAGAATAATCAGTCACCAAAAGACTTTGGTCAGACTGGTGTTTTATTTATTTAT
The DNA here is from genome assembly GCF_000181295.1 of Otolemur garnettii. Classification (NCBI taxonomy): domain Eukaryota; kingdom Metazoa; phylum Chordata; class Mammalia; order Primates; family Galagidae; genus Otolemur; species Otolemur garnettii. The sequence continues at coordinate 5,982,565 of NW_003852422.1, forward strand.
TTATTGTATTTTAATACTTCCATTTAAATATTAAAGTGTAAATTATAATTCACTGTGCTTTTCACTTCAAACCAGTAATGTTTTAACAACCAGTATTTATTTAACAACCTCATTTTACTATAAGAAGCAGAATTGAATTGTAGCCAGCTTAATTTCTTTTTTTATGTATAAAGCTTCAGTGAAGTTGCATTTGAGAAAACTCTATTAAACTTCATATAAAATAAATTATGCTAAAATGCATTTAATTCTAGCTGCCTATTAGTCAATTACCAGACAATATCTCATACATACATATTATTGAATAGAAAACCAATGAATTAGATGAGGAAAGTGAGGGAAGAGGAGGTAACTTGCTACTCATCTCTTAGGATATATTTGAAATGTTGTGGACATCCTCTTATTCAGCAGATCTGAGGAAGTGGTGGGAGGGAATAGGAAAGAAATGGGGGGCTAACACAGTTTTCTGGAACAGCAGCATCACCAGGTAGATTATACACTATTAAACGAAAACGTTCTTTGTTTATCTCAACATCTTTTTTAAGAACCTCATTTAGGATTTGTATGGGCAAAGAATGAACAGGGAACATTTTATTTTCGGCATCCCTGTGACTGTGTGTTTATTGCATCCTATGGATGAGAGGAAGAGATCAGAGAGAATCACACTGAAAATGTTTCTCTTTTGCAATGCTCTGTAAAAAGTAGGCATACGATAGAGTGAGATTTGTTTAATCAAAAGTTTGTACAACTCTGCTAGTTGCTGAAGGGGCTAAAATAGGTATTTAAGGCACATACTCTTCACTATTGTAAGATCAAACTCACGCAATGGAGAGATTATCCACACCCGTGTGTAATCAAGCGGACGGCCAAATGTCAGTCAGCACAAGAGGGGATTAAAGAGAAGTCGTGATGACCCAGAAGAGGCTTTATCAAAACTTTATAAAAACAGGGTTCTTTTTCTTCCCTAGTGAAATCACCACTATTTTAGGGGAGAAAAACAGAAAGGTAATGCAAAACCTGGAGGTTTTCCATAGCAGGAAAATATTATAATGGTCTTAAAATATTATTTGATTTTCTTCCCCCGAGTAAAGGTCAATGAGCTTTTCAAACGGAGTTTGAAGGTAATGCTCAGAAAACCTTCCAAGAAAGAAGACATCACAAAGCAAAGCAAAACAACAAACAAACTCAGATCAACACAGTGTCAGGCAGGTGGAGAGTGTGCTGGAGGGAAGGCTCCGTTCCCGCTCGTCTTCTATGTACCGGCCCTTCTCTGCAATACTCTTCATAACTTACCATCATAGCTCAGGACCTAGCAGGAAAATACGGTACCTCTGGGTGAGGAGGTGGACAGAGGCCGAGAGGGCGTTGAGCTTCAGGTGTCCTTTCCAAGTGGCTAATTTTTGTTTATCACTTAAAATCCACTAATCCTTAATGAGGGAATTGCATACAATGATTGAGGTCCTTTTCAGAAATTTGAGAAGGAATCAAAGATGTGTAAAACTCTATAGTCCAAAAAAATAAAATATAAAAGCAGGAATGCAATAGCATGGGGAACTCTATTTACTTTTCCTTTTTACACCTTTTTAAATCTCCGACTTCCTTTTGCTTGTTTCCTAACCACCCTTTTTGCCACATTGATTCAAATCACATACACCTACCCCAGACCCATGGGCAACACTCGAGACATTAGTTCATGTGGCCTTCACCTATCGTTTAAATACTATCTAATGTCAAAAATGAGATAGACTTCTTCCGCCAGTGGTTTTCTGTGAATATTTTGAACCAAATGAATGAGGACACTGTGGGACATTTAACCTCCCTTTACAGCTTCCTCCTGGGAGGAAGGACATGCAATTAGCTTTCTGGAGGTTTCGGAAAAGAAGAAATACATAGGTCAAAAGTTAAACTCTGAGATAAATTGGATAATTCTGAATGAACTGGGAAAATCCTGGTTGATATCTGTCATAGTGACATACTATATGGGGAAAATAAATTAGGTTGCAGTAAGGTGTCCAGTTTAGAACATAAAGACTGTACAATGAATTAGAATAAAATCTTTGCTTTTAAATACATTTTGTTAAAATAAGCAGAGGTTTTTTTTTGTTTTTTTTTTTTCTTTTTGTAGTCTTCTCTTTGGGAAGTCTTCTCTTGCAGCAATTTTGAGACATTTCGTTCAGTAGCTTTACTTCATTATTTCAAAATATTAACAGAATATTTTTGTTACCATGGATACACTATAATGCTGAGCTCAGGTGCATCTGGAGAGCTTGGCTGGCACCCACTGGGGTCAGTGGCCCATGAATGGCTGGACAGCCTATGACTGGACAACCTCAGGATGGCTGGGACAGGGACACCCTTGGTGCCAGAAGCCAGGCTCTGTGGCTGGGCCCGTCCTCTTGCAGGGCTGACTGAGGCAGTGCCCCAGGATTGCTCAGGTGGCGGTGGCCGTGCTCCTGAGACTGTGAGAGGCAGGGCAGACGCTGAGTGCTGGCAGGTGCTGCTCTGCTTGGATGTTTTAGACGCAGCAGGTGCATGAGACAGTGGGGAGAAGAAGGGGAGGTGCATGTGACAGCACCTGCCCACCCTGCTCCTTGCCTGGCCTGATAAGGTTAATGGAGAGGCTGCCGTTGTGTCGCTGAGCCTTCTGTAGACTGGCCTGGGACTGAGACCTGAGTGCTGTCTAGTGAAGTGACCCATGATCTAGAAGGCAGAGGCCCCCTGGCACTTGCTTTTTGTACGATGGTGCTGCAGTCTCCAAGCAGCTCCTCATGACTTGCAGGCCTGCTGTGTGGGATGGCCCCCTCACAGCTTGGATTTCAACGTTCACTGTAGAAGGGTGGGGACCTGGGGCATCTTCCTTGGCCCTTCTCCCATGTGGACACTACCCCAGCTACCATATGATTTGGCCAAGTCGATCACCCCAGCTCTCTCTGTCACTGTGGGCACATCCAGATGCTTCTCTGATGATTCACGATGCTGTCCCTGAGACCAACCCCCCCTAGTTGAACTGCAATGAGAAATTCTCAGTCCTTGCCTGAGCAGTGCGTGGCCTTCTACCCTAGCTTCACCTGAGACCAGGCGTCCTCAAACTATGGCCTGCAGGCCACATGCCGCCTGCCTAGGACATTTATCTGGCCCACCGAGTGTTTTTGACTTCGCTGCCTGTCCTGCTTAGCGGCTGACTCGTCCTGGGGCCCTCCAATGGTCTGAGGGACAGTGAACTGGCCCCTGTTTAAAAAGTTTGAGGACCCCTGCCTCAGACAATGGTTCATTCGAAGGTTGTTTCTCTTTCTTTTTTCCCCTCCCTCCCTTCCTCCCTTTCTTCCTTCCTTCCTCCCTCCCTCTCTCCCTCCCTCTAACTTCCACCCTCTCTTTCTTTCTTTTCTTTTGTTCTACCTGTTCCCTGCAGTGATTGAAGTAGTGACATAAAGCTGTCCTTCCATAAAAGTATATATTGCCATTAAAAAAAGCTTAGAATATTTTTTCATTTAACAAGCTTATCTTTTAGTATGACAAGCGATTTGAAATTTGTTAGAAAGCATAATTTAGGACATGATACAATAATAGACAAGAAGCAATGAAACTAACTTAAGTTTTTCAAAAGGAAAAGTGCATTGTATTTTGTAGATTTCCTGTTCTCGTTTGAATACTGAGAGAAAAGGGGAGAGAGAGATTTGATGAAGATAGACAGAAGACTTTATGTTCACTTCTCCTTAAATTATGTCCTTAATAAAAATTTGAGAAAATCAACTGGTTGTCAGCTAATAATAAGTATATATCAAGGATACTTAAAACAGTAGAAATATCTTTTGTTAAAAATATCCCCACAGCAGAACAAACATAGTCAATACTAAAATGCTAACCAAAGATGAATTTGGTTCTGGGACCGTCCCATTTACTCAGCAGTGCAAATCTTTCATAGATCGTCTTCTTAGAGAGCAGAGAGCTGCTCTGGCATGAACACTGGAATTTCAGAATAATTTTATGATCTTTTCATCTCCTGAAGAATGCTGTGGATAATAAACGTCACTATTAATATGTCTTTAGACCCAGGTTACACAAATTCATGGGTGATGTGTGTAAAGGTTTAATCATTATTCTCATTTTATACAGCCTTCATGTTTTCCCTAGTAGTTTTTTATTTGAAGGAAAACATGTCCTCAGTAGAATTTAATGCTTTGTTAAGATATAATGAGGTAATGCATACACATAGTACAACATTGGGAAGGCAAATTTATAAATTCAAGGACTTGATCCTCCATATGGTGCTACTACAAAATTGGGCAATTATTTGAGTCTCTCTGAGCTTCATTTCATTTTCTCCAAAACGTGTTCAGTCTCCGCTGTGCAAGGTGTAGTGACCACATAAATACCAAATCAAGAACATTTTCTTGAACATGCCTTCATAAACTGAAGCATCACACACATATGAGTTGACATTGTAGGGACAGAGGAAAGAAAAACATCTGCCCTGGTCACCGGCCGGGTGAGCAAATGTACTACTGTCCCCTTTTCTTTCTTTTTTTTTTTTTTTGAGACAGAGCCTCAAGCTGTCCCCCTGGGTAGAGTGCCGTGGCATTACAGCTCACAGCAACCTCCAACTCCTGGGCTCAAGTGAGTCTCCTGTCTCAGCCTCCCAAGTAGCTGGGATCACAGGCGCCCGCCACAACGCCTGGCTATTTTTTGGTTGCAGCCGTCATTGTTGTTTGGCGGGCCCGGGTTCGAATCCACCACCTTAGGTGTATGTGGCTGGTGCCTTAGCCGCTTGCGCCACAGGTGCCGAGCCATCCTGTCCCCTTTTCAATGGCTTTGTCTCCATCCTCCTAATCATCTCCTCCTTACTTGACACTGCTCCACTTGAAAGCATTCCTGAAACTCCGAAAGTCTCTATATAAACACCAGTTTCTAGTTTTCTTCTACATCTTTAATCTCTGCTTCCTCCCCTCTTCCCCCTGAAATGAGGCTTCTTAGCCAGCGTCGTCTTCTGAGCTCATCCCCCATTTCTGCCTCCTCTCCCTCCCCTGCAGTCATGGCCTCACTTCTGCACAGCTCTGTCCCACTTCCCTTCTTTGATTTCTGTCTTGCCTTTTATTTTTGTTGCTGCATTTTGGCCGGGGCCGGGATTGAACCCACCACCCTCGGTATATGGGACCAGTGCCCTACTCATTGAGCCACAGGCGCCACCCTGTCTTGCCTATTTTCATCACTGGACAACTGACTCTCCATTTTCTTCTCTGAATAGAACAAGCAGCATTGGAAGGAGGAATTGCAGTTTTTGTGCACGCACAGACACACATACCCCTACAAACAGCCTGCCTTCACCGTCACAGTATCATACAGGAAGCACACAACACATCTATTTCCTTCAATTAACAGATAAATCCCTGAGAGTTTGAAGTACTCTGAATAACTTAACAAGGCAGAGAAGCCATGAATCCAGAATTAAAGCAGTTGCTCTCTTTGGGGTTCCAGTGTTCTGTGACCGTGTATTACTGCAGTGGTTGAATTATGGAAGGCGTGTGCAAATGAATCTGTAATGAACTTCAGCTGGGTAGTTGTACGATCCTATGTCACTATTCAAAGTTGCTGTTCCATCCTTCAGAACCTTGAAAATGCAATTCCACTGTATTCCCACACTGTAGCTTATCTTATTTCTATATTTTTCTTAAAGTAAAAGGAACCCAAATACATCAATTATCTATGTCTTGATTAAAAACTTCTCTGCACCTTTTTCCTTGCCGTATCTCTGCTTCTACATAGCTATCAAACTAATTTTCTCCTTACCCTGTTTCTATCTCCAGTTTCTCTGAGTTCTTCTCTTAATTCTTGTGATTAAAACTCATTTCCTAATTTACTAATTCTCTATTCTTTTGCAAAGTTGTATACTCTTTCTCTCTTTTAAATATTTTTCCTATCAATATGTGTCTTATCTTCAAACATAATCTTTCAAGCTCCTATCTCATTACATCTCCTGATAGCCTGGCCTTTTCTTGTGACCCCTACCTCTCATAGAATGAACTCAAAATCTTCCCTGCAAAATACACATTATTCTAATTATTCCTATCATGATGTGACGCTGTCTTCCATGTTTGTAACTCCTTTACATAGGGGTGATCATTTATGAGGCCAGACAATTAAGTTCACAAACTCATTCTAGAAAAAAATGCTACATTCCTAAGGTGACCAGATTTTAACATTGGTAAAGCAGGACACCACTGGGGGGCGGGGAGCCTGACAACAATGTGAACTTTGATAAGCAGTTCTCGATAATCAGTTCTCAACAATTATTTGTTAGTATTAAAGTTTAACATAAAATTAACAAAAATAATATAAAACACATATCCTGGAGAGATAGCCACATGGTGGCCGAAAAACCTATATTCCCTTCCTGTTCTCCTGTGTTCCCTAGCTTGTTGTGCATTCTTTCTAAAAATCAGGGCTTTTTAAAAATGCCACAGGACACAGGACAAATTGTTAAAAATTGAGACTGTCCTGCCAAAAGTGGGACATCTGGTCACCTTACTCTAGAGAGGGGGGCTACTTGTTTGTTCCAGACCATTTGGCTCCTTCTGAGCTAATTGTCCTTGCCTAGAAGCAAGGGAGGGAGCCAGTCTCCTTCTGATACCTTGCCCAGGAGGGGAGTAGGGAGTTTACATTAGCCTTTTCATTTCCAAATGAAGTTACATTAACCTCTTCATTCCCAAATGGAGTTACATTAACCTTTTCAGCAGCCCCAAACCATTCCCTTCCTATTCTCCTGCTGTTCCCTAGCTTGAATGCATTCTTTCCAAAAATCGAGACTTTTAAAAAATGCCACGGGTCACAGGACAAATTGTTAAAAATCCAGACTTTGCCGCCAAAAGCAGGACGTCTGGTCACCTTATCCATTCCTCATTTCTGAATATCACTGCCCACACCTTTGAAGCCCTCCCCTGGAGAAGCTGTGCATGGAGGCCCGAGTCTAGTACATGCTTCAAAGCCATCTTGGAACCCTTTTTCTGGAATGGTTATCCGAATTGTCATTGCACTAGTTCTGACAATTAAGTTCACAAACTCATCCTAGGAAAAGTGTTACATACCTCAGTGCTACATATCACCCCAGTCACCTTCAAAGTCCTCCTCCTGGGCATTTGGTGACACTAAGTTTTGACACCAAATTTCAAACTATATTTTGCAGAACCTGTGAAAAACATTTTAAAGATATAGCAATATTATTATATTTTCTAACTAAACATGTGCAGAGATTATAGTAACATTTCGTGCACTCTACACGCACCCTTGCCGACTCCCGATTTCAGAGTTGTTTCAGCTTTACTAATAAGGGCTTGCTCACCATCATTTTGTTTCACAGACATGTACACACAAGTGAACAGGTCCATAATATTATTTTGGGAATTGAGATAAACTGGGTTATCTCAGTTACTTCCCTGGTATGTACACTCTTCTTGAAGCTGGAAGACTAGGCTCCAGGGAATGGGCTATTCTGAAACCCTAACCATCTTGACTGACGCAGGGCGTCTGTTTCTCGGAAAGCCTGTACATCACTGGAGTTACAGCACAGACTCTGGAGGAATAGCTCTTGAGTTTGATTTTCAGTTTTACCACTTGATAGCTCTTTGGTAAACTTCATAATCTCATTGTGCAGTACGTGACAATATTGCCTATGTGGAGTGGTTGTGGAAGAGCTATAGAAGGCACACATTATGTACCAGGTAAGTGTTTACTCTTTTTATGTAGAAAGAGTTACATATAATGATCATAGATGCCATGCATTTCTTTCCTCCTGATGGCTTTGATTAGCAAAGTTTGGTTTGCACAGTGAATTCTCAGATTAAAATGAAGGAAAGTTATTCTTTACTGGAAGACCCTTATAATACAAAATTAATGAGTATGTATTTTATAGAGGCAAGAATATAAACCACAAAATATTGAGCCCCTATTTTTTTTTTTTTTTTT
>NW_003852422.1:5996987-6031442 GCF_000181295.1 Otolemur garnettii
GCCGAACTTCTTTCTGGGCTCAGCTCCCCGTCTTTGACTTCATAGATTCTGATTCCAACCAGTTTTTCTTCCTTTGTTCAGGAGCCTCTGACCAGGGTTGCTACCAGTCAGCCATCTTCCCAGAATCCGCTTGAGCCCCTATTTTAAAAACATTTTTTTTGGTTATATGTTGTACTTTTTTGTGTAGAAAGTTTATAAATAAAAGGAAATCTCTTAAGAGATATATAGGCAACCTAGAATCCCTGTACTTATCTTTGTTAAAATTTGATAACTTAGTAGTTTTTGTTTTTCCCCATAAGAAGAAAATAATCTAATTAATCATAACGAAATACTAGTAACACAATATTGCCTATCCTTAGGTAAGTCCTATATTTCACGCATGGTGAAATAAAATTTCAGGATCCTTGTTCCCCATACAAGTGAAAATTTCTATTCTTCATGTATAACAAATTCATATTTTCTCCTCAGCAATATAATTAATTTGTATTATTGTCTTTATTTTATAAATAAAGAAACTGAAGCTCAGAGACTTTAACTTTCTGGAGGTCGGCCATGCAATATGTTACAGAACTGGAATTCATCTAAAAACTGACTAATTCCAAAGGTTCTAGTGTATTGCGACATATTTTACAACAGTGAAATCCTCATACACATTTTCTCCAAATGTTTAAAATACAGCAAATCTAAACTTTGTGAAAGATTTTTGGAGGCCATCTGTAACATTGCAATATGTACCACATTCTTTTATTCTTGTTTATTTTAGTAATATGGGGCAATACATTTTATTAAACAGGCCACTCCAGAAATTAAATAAGCTATTTTATAACACCATTGCCAAGATACAGACCAAAAAATGTGAGGGTTTTTTTTTTGTTGTTGTTGTTGCCTGGATTCAGTTTTAATGCTCATAATATATGCAATGCTTAACATAATTTAATTTTTTCTTATGGTGGAGGTCATAATACAATTATATAAGGACTGGTGATACCTTAGGAGAACCTGTCTCTTCTCAAATTTATCACTGTCTTGATGTACTCGATTCATATAGAATTCCATGTTTCAGTGTGGTTGATTTTGCGTGTTTTATTGTTTTGTTCTGGCTAGACGCAGAAGGATTTTCCATCCTGTAAATCTGTTATTTTGCAACTGGTGTTTCTAATTGCTCTGCATGTTTCAAAATGTCATTGGAGAAATCCCTTGTAATGGTTTTCAATATCTTCATGATAGTTCCACATGGAACGTTTGGTCACTCTCAGTGTAAGTTGAGTGTAGCAGACTGGCTAATGGGATTGTGTCGGAAATAAGTTGTGAATTTTTAAAGGAACTATTGTGAAGAAGAGAGCAGTGTCTGTCGTGCTGATTGACAGATCGTTTCTTAAGCTATTACAACTGTGTTATCATATTTTGGAGGGAGAATTTCATAAACCGAGAGCAGAGTGTTGATGTTTATAAATTCTTTTCTTGATTTCTTATGAAATCTTATGAATCCAGGATACTGCTTCCATGACTACCATTTTTATACATATTTGATTACTTTATATTGTAATTTACAACTCAAATGTGCACAACTCAACAGCAATAGCTCAGTTAGAATTTAGCAGGTTTATGGCTTTGTTTGGCCCTCGGCACAAGTAATAAAACTCTAGCTTTAAGTACCATTGGGGTTTATAGAATGAAGACATCTGCATTATTATATTAAAATGCTTCTTCGTGCCATAAATATAACTGACAGCAGTGCATGGCTTTCTTTATGAAAATATGTTGATGGCAATAGAGTCTTAAATACTGAAGAAACTGCCAATTAAAATTTTATGTGCCTAGTTACCATCAACACGCTCAACAGATGTCCATATTAACAGTTTATTGCTGGGTATTCCAAATAAAAGTTTTAGTTAAGATAATCTAAAAAATAACCATGGAAAAAAAACTGTATTGCCCTCTCATTTATTTTAACAGTGTTTCATGTTAATTATTCTATATGTAGCATGAGGGTGATATGAGTGTTTCGCTGGTTACAACTTTGAATACGTTTTCTATAGTAAACTTTCAGTGCCTCTGGATTTCAGCTCATCTAAACAGTGTTGAATTTTCCCACCTGACACTGTTGAAGTGATTCAAAGAGGAAACCCCACACACTGACTTCAGACTCTCCAGTCCATGACTAATGGTGGGATTACACACCCTATTTGCCAGGATCGAAGTATTTTTCTGGGGCAGAAAACCATCAGTGCTGACACTTAGCAAGTCCTAGGCAAACCAGGATCCTTGTTCCCCATACAAGTGAAAATTTCGTGGCAGTGGAAGGCAGTGGCAAAAAGGATACTTGTTTGGATCTTCTAAAATCAATCTTATGCGCAATGAATCACCTAAAAGCATTTAAGACAATGTAGAATTTTTATTCACATGGTTTCCATGTGGCAAAACATGAAAATTGTGAGGAAGTGCAATTTGTCATCAGCACATAACTTTATATACTTTTTGTCAACCACAAAAACGTTAAGTACCCACTACTGAATAAAATTTACTATATATAGTTTCCTAATATTTTACCTTCAAATGTAATTCTTCAAATAATCACAGGTAGGTAAATCATTCGTGGTTAGCACATCATTTTATTACACACTATCTATCACTCCAGGTAGAAAGAAGGTGTTTGCATCCCTGACCGTTCCCACAACGTTTATCATCATAGAGTACTCACAGTTCGGATTGAAGTAGACCAAATTTTTAAAAATCAAGTTTTTTGTCCTTTTATACCTGAGCATAATAGAATCTACCTAAAGTGTTGTTACAATAAATATTTGTATTTTTAATGATGATGATGTGATAATCATGCTATAAGCATATATCAAACATTGCCTAGGAAGAGAGACACCCATGGTTCATCTTACAAGGGTACATGTGAATCTTCCTAATTGTAGAATATAAATGTCTTAACACAATAACTAAGAAAATGACATGAAGGCTATGTTAACTAGTTAGATGAAAATATTTCAAATTGTATATAAAAACAGCACACTGTACCCCATAATAGCATTGATGTACACAGCTATGATTTAATAAAAAAAATTATCTCTTTGTAATTAATATAGGTTCTAATCTTAAGGTATTTTTGTTCAACATATAATCCTTTTATTTTTTGAAGAGGAATTAATATTTATTTGGATACTAAAGACAGTAACAAATCTATTAGTAACTCTCCGAGATATATTACAGAGATTATTTTTATCATTTCATCATTATTTTCTTTGCAGTGTTTGCAAAGAAAACATCTCATTTCTGTTGTCACACTTTCTTTTGCTTCAATTTTTCTTGAGTTACAATTATTAATTGATCACTAGTTGTTCAGCTCTTTAAGGGGAGAGATTTTAGTCAATTCATTTTTATAATAGAATAGATACCTGATAACTGTGTATTATGTGAATGACCAATAATGTACATATGAGGCTTTAGTAGAAATATAAAGAATAGAACAGAATTTTATGACCCACTAGTGGAGTTAAATTATTCCCCTTCACAATTTATTAATCCATTTGTGGGTCGATGAACACTTGGGCTTCTTCCATGATCTAGCAATTATTAATTGGGCTGCAATGAACATTCTGAAACAAATATCTTTACCGTAGTGTGATTTTTGGTCTTCTGGATATATAGCTAATAGAGGAATTATAGGATCAAATGGCAGGTCTATTTTTAGTTCTCTAAGTGTTCTCCAGATGTCTTTCCAAAAGGAACGTATTAGTTTACAATCCCACCAGCAGTGTAGAAGTGTTCCCTTTTCTCCACATCCATGCCATCATCTGTGATTTTGTGATATGGGCTAATCTTGGTGGTGTCAGACGATATCTCAAAGTAGTTTTGATTTGCATTTCTCTGATGATTAAGGATGGTGAGCATTTTTTCATATATCTGTACGCCATGCACCTGTCTTCTTCAGAGAATTTTCTCTTCAAGTCCCTTGCCCACACTAAGATGGGATCACTTGTTCTCTTTTTGCTAATACATTTGAGTTCTCTGTGGATTCTGGTTATTAAACCTTTGTCAGAGACATAACCAGCAAATATCTTCTCCCATTCTGAGGGTTGTCTGCTTGCTTTACTTACTGTGTTCTTGGCTGTACAGAAGCTTAAAATGAAAAAAAATTAAATAAATAAATAAATTATTCTCCATCAAAGACTTTCCAAAGATATCTACTCTATACATAAGACCTTGAATCAAATCAGACAAAATGTTACCTTTGTACCTAAATAGGGAACAGCTGATTCTGTATTGTTCGGAACGATATTTATTTTGGATAGTAAACTCCACTATCGGTCTGTCAGAGTGCACTTTAATTGGTGCTCCCAAGTCTGACTGGGAAAATACTAACATTTTGTCATTTTAACTATAGAGAATTTTCAGGAAAAATAATTATTAAATGACATCAATATTAATGAAGTCAGTTCATGTGTTGGATTCTTATGCCAAGCTTAAAATTGATGGAGGCTACTGTAACATTTCCATGGAAATCACAATTTATATCTTAGAATTTTCAGATCTTTTGTGTTAATTTCTTTATTAAATGCAAAAATTTTTAAAAAAGAATGAAACAAAGAAGTGAACTACCAGATAACAAGGTCTATAACATGATGATGAGAAATAAATCCTTCTAAATATTATTTGTATGTTTAATTTTTAATGAAGGTATGTGCAGTTAGTGTCTGACCAGTATGTGTATATGATTAAAAAATACAAGCTAAATAAATCGATTTGCTTATTATCTGAGGAGCAGGGAATGCAACTTATCAAAGTATATCCATGTTAATCACTTATCAGACTTCAAAAGCCTATGAAGTATAAGCAGCTCTCTAGTAAATAATTTTTCTTACATTAAGTAATAAAAAGCTACAAATATATAATTGAAGCAGACAGTATAAAGTCTTTAATCGCATTGCATTTAATCATTCATTAAAAATATTAAATTAACCTTACAAACCATTGCTTCTCTGTGTTTTTAACGGTGACCTCAAAGAAAAGAGCTGAAGGCAGTGGCCAGAAATTGACCAAATGGGAGCCAAAAAATAACAGCTCCTTTCTCCTCTCATCAATATCTTGCGTTATTTAACTCAAGAAGCCAGATGATTTCTTCAGATCTGGAGGTTTTCATTTGTGCTGGTTTAGTCAGGCCTCTATTCATCACTGCTGAAAGAATTTTTGCTGGTTCCTGGACAGTGAATCTGCCTCTGGTCTTGTTTGGTGTCATCTGACAACATGCTTTGCTGTCTTCTTGACGCTTGGAACCAGGCAAGTAGTATTTCCTGTCATTGTGGCTGTTACGAGCAGTCAACAACTACCCAGGAGAACTGCTTAAGACAAAGAATGCGTACAGACACAATGCCATTTTTTATTTAAGTAACCTCATAATTTATGCCATACAGGATCACAATATTTACTCCAGCATGGGAATAGGGACATAGGGAATCTAAATGATTTGCTCAACCCTATTAACCTGAGATGTGATTCCTACTCTAAAATCAAATGTTTTTATGCTGTAACCTAAAAATTGTACAATCATGGAGTCAACTGTCTTGGCAATACAAGAGTTTTTCCATTCATTATTGTGTCAATGAAAGGATTGTTCTTAATTAACATGCTTTTCAGTTTCCCTGTATGATGGATAATTTTACATCTATTTGGCTAGGCTATGGGGCCCACGTTGGTCAAACACGAGTATAGATATTGTGGTCAAGGTATTTAAGGATGTGATCAGTTTGTAATCAGTTGACCTTAAGTGAAGCAGATTGCTTTTATAATATGCATGGGCTTCATTCATTCAATCAATTGAAGAACTTAGAACCCAGACTGCTTTTTTCCCAAAGGAGAAGCAATTTTGATTCAAGACTGCAACCCAAAAACTCTGTCGCAGTCTCCAGCCTGCTCACCTGCCCTGAAGATCTCAGACTCACCTAGAAATTCTGATCCAATCTCCAGCCTGCTCACAGGCCCTGAAGATTTCAGACTCACCTAGAAACTCTGTCCCAGTCTCTAGCCTGTTCACCTACCCTGAAGATCTCAGGCTCACCCAGAAACTCTGTCCCAGTCTCCAGCCTACTCACCTGCCCTGAAGATTTCAGACTCAAAACTGTAACATCAACAGTGAGTTCTATCCTGCACACTTGTCCTACACCTCTTAGATTTGCCAGCCCCCAAAGCTGTATGAGCCAATTCCTTAAAATATCTTCCCCCACCTCTGTCCCCCCTTCTTTCTTCTCTTATCTCCTCTCTCTCTCTCTCTCGCTTTGCCCCCTTTTTATAAAGGGCGCTGATTAGATTGAATTATGGCCCTCCCCTCTGAGACCTCATTTAACCTTCATTATGTCTTTGAAGGCCCTATCTCCAAATACAGCCATAGTCTGCGGTACTGGGGATTTAGGCCTCATCACATGAATCAGCCCATGCACTCATTTGACAGGTAAGGATATTGGGGTTCAGAGAGGTGTCTAACAACTTACTCAAAGTCCCTAAATAACTGTGAGGAGTAGATATCCATTGTGTTACTAGTATATGTACTCTTTCATATTGTTTGTGAATAAAAATATTGAAAATACTTTAACCTTCATAATAGACTGTTACCCTTCACCTGATGTTTACAGGTGCATAGAAACTAATTTCAAATAAGTGTGTATTTTCTTAATAACAGAAATGGAATATGATATGTACTAAAGTAGCTTAGTTCTTAAGATTTAATTTCATATATATTTCTTAAGATTAACCATGTCAAAAATTATATCACATTTCATACATGTTAAATAACTTGAAAATCCCAAGCCAACCATGTAATTTAGCTTCTGTACATGATGGGGCTTGGAGCACCCCTCTTTTGTAAATGCAGTTCCCCTCTTGTCCACTTGGAGCGTCTGCTGTCCAGTGTGTATCCTGATATCTGGCTCCTTCTAATTTTACAAATTACAGAAACAAGATGCTGTGGAGGAAAGAGAGGTACACGTGTGTATGACTCTGTATCATAGGTAAACTGAACACACACATGTGTATACACATACATACACACAAGGTTTCTGATTGCCTAGTTATTATTTTGCATTGAGAAATGCAATACAAGTATCTGGAGAGTTTGGGGATACTCTCTGTTCTGAAAAAATGAAAATGAAATAATGTCTTTTCATTTAATAGCACCGGCCCTGGGGGAACATTACCACTACTACTTTTTTCCTCAGAATAGCAGATGGAAACAACAAATACAAGTTCATTTTAGGGTACTACATTTAAATATAACATTGTATGTTAGCTAATGGAATATGAATCCAAAGTTTAGAGGACCACAAAACATTTACTTGGTTATACCCACAATTCAGTCACATTAGTTATTACTTTTCTTATAATAAAATGAGATGGTGAACTAAATGAATAAACTAATGAAATTATATTGCATGAACACATATCTACCATTTAATTCCCTGATCATATAACCATAAAATCAGAAAATATATAAGTATATTATTAGGAAAATATGTGTAGGATATATACCCCAAAAGCACAAAAAGGTGTTCTTGTTGTCAATAAATGTTATCACTCAAGCTCTAATATTTCTCTGGTAGTAAATGTTTTAATTTTCAAACCCAGATAAATGCATAGTTTCCTCATAATGGCAAAAATTCTAGGTTGATTACTAAGATGCAAATGAGAAGAGAGGGCAATTATTTATTAAATTCCTAATCTCTTTTTAACATTGAAGATCAATGTGAGAATACAGATGCTTGGGTTACATTGTTGTGTTTATCAGGGAAAGTTCAAGTTGTAGTTGAGCCCTTCTCCCGGGAAATGCACCACATACCCCTACCTCGTGCCTGTCAGGTGAGAGCTTCCCAAACTTCATCCCTGGATTTCTAATCTTCAGACTATAAAGTGCTGTCTTGAAATTCCTGTTAAATTCTGTCCATAGACATCTGCGTGTCTGTGTGTGCATTGGTGCCGCTGCTCACGCTGAGTGCAGGTGTGAGGAGATGAAAAGAGTTTCAGAAGATCACAGTGTATAACCACGAGGAAGATGAACCAGGGGCCCAGAAGTTTGTTACGAGCATCTGTGCTTCTTACCAGTCCTCCTCGATACCACTGACTACTAATTTTTCAATTATTGCTGACATAACTCGTGCTGTCTGACATTTTGGTTGCTGTGTGCTCAATTTATTAAAAATTAAGCTATGAACAACTTACACAGGATTTTTAGGTACTTTGTCCTGTGCAAGTTATTTCCAAAGAAATATATTCTACTGTGTGGAGAGAGCACACTGTGAGGTCTCCTGAGTGTCCGGCCCCAACTTCTGGCAGGGCAGTGAGAGGGGAACGTCCAGTGACCGACACCACAGCTCATTGACACCTTAGTACCTGAGAACCTTGACATGATGTATGTTAATCTGTTTCTCAGTGAATTCCCCTAGGAATAGTAACTTTTGCCTGGAATTTCATGTCAGGATGAACCCTGTCCTAAGAGAGATTTTAGTCCTTTTGTTAAAAATCTTAGATACAAGAATAAGAAGGTAATGGGTAGCTCCTGTGGCTCAGTGGGTAGGCCCCATATACGGAGGGTGGTGGGTTCAAACCCGGCCCTGGCCAAACTGCAACAAAAAAATAGCTGGGCATTGTGGCAGGGGCCTGTAGTCCCAGCTGCTTGGGAGGCTGAGGCAAGAGAATCACCTAAGCCCAGGAACTGGAGGTTGCTGTGAGCTGTGACATCACAGCACTCTACTGAGGGCAATAAAGTGAGACTCTGTCTCTACAAAAAAGAAGAATAAGAAAGTGCTCTCCACAGGATTGAACATTAAATGAGATGACGCAGGAAGGTTACTCAGTAGTCGGTTTTAAGTGTGGGATATGAGTTAGCTATATTCACTTATATATGATATCTATTTACAGTTTTAAAAATGTCGATTTTTTGTCTTGGTGACACAAAGACAAAAGCATGTATCATGCCTTCATCCAGCAGACCCTTGGTGAACACTTGTCATAGAGGAGGCTTCCACTAGTTGTAAGGAAGACCCAAAGCCTCCCCCTACAGCCTTCTAATATCCTCCTCTAAACCTAAGGATTTTCTCACAGTGACAATTATTGCTGAAGGATAATTGTTACAGCTGTGGTGACTCAGTGGATGACCTTGAAACAGACACCATGATATCTCACAGTGACAATTATCACTGAAGGAGAATGTTTCAGCCATGGTGACTCAGGAGGTGACCTTGAGACAGACACCACGCTGTTTCCATTGACCTGAGGGCAGAGTCCTACCCCAGAGCCCAGAGGAAAGTAAGACTGGGCCAGGACTGGACTCTGCTTAATATAACGTAGGTGGAAATTGGACATGTGCCCCACGCCTGTCCTGAAAATCAATTGTCTTGCTCACGGAACCCTCTGCGCCATGTCACTGTGCCTCCAGCAGCTGTGGCCTTGGTGGGACAGCACCAGTGTGGGGAAGCACCTGTCCGGGCGAGCCCACATGAATGAGAAGCAAACCGCCACCTTGTGAAGCTACTGACATTTGGGTGCTAATTTGTTACCGCAGGTCTCCCCGAAGTGTGATTCCCCACCATGTAACAGCATCTCCAGACTTTTTTTAAGATGTAAAGTATTGTATCCTGCTGAAACCTAATAAATATAAAATAAATACCTATGTACTTTCCTGTCTCTCTCTTTTCCATGTGCTTGCTTCCTGAAACACTTTTGGGGCAAAAATAAGACTTGTTCAATGTAAGGAAAATGACTTAAGAAATTACAGAACACCAGGGTATTAATTATATGTTACAAAGAATATTGATGCAGTGTCCCTACTAAATATATCATAATTACCCATCAGATGGAAGTGTTCCACGTGCGTGACTAACTCTGCATCTCCTGAAACGCTTCAGCTTCCTTTTTCTGTTACTAATTATAGCTTTTGTATATTTTTCATCAGCATTTAGAAAAGGACTATCAACATTGTTAAGTAAAAATCAACATGAAAATTCTTCAGTACCCCAACAGAATGGTGTATCCCAGTCCTGTAATTAAAAGCTGCCTGCCCCTGGAACAGTACAATCAGGGAAATTGTAATAAGTAGTAGATTCCAGATTTCTCCACGCCATGGTAGGTCACAGTGGTGACAGCTACTCTGAGCTGGGTTACCTGGGGGAAAACCCAGGCTTTAGTACTTACTGAACTATGCAGAGTATTTCACCTCTCTGCTTCATTTTCTTCATTAAAATATAGGGATTTTAATGACTCTAATCTCACATGTTTGCTATAAGATTAAATGTTAATGTATATAAAAGGCCAAAAACAGTACCTGGTGTTTATGGAGCTCTGTGTAAGTATTGATAACATGGTGTTTGACTAACTGTTCAAAAGTAAATGTCATAGATTCCTAAGAAGACACTTGATAAATATGAAGTTCATGTCAGAAATTAAAACTCACTCTTGTGAACAGATTTTATGTCTTACAGAGCTATGTGCCACGTAACTACTATGTCATGGACATAGAGAAAGACTCTAAAGGCCCCCAGACTCTCATTTAGTAAAGATTTAGAAAAAAAAAAATGTTGTGCCTGAAATTGTGTTCACAAATGTTTTACATTTTCTATGAGTCAAATCTAATAGCTTCTATGGCATCAACACTCAAAGTATTTCTGTGTAAATATCATTTAAGAATCACAATTAAAAAGAACTCCAACGTAGTCTTTTGAGGTTGATTTTCATGTTTTGACTATATTAACATGATATGAACAGATTACGGCGTCAGTGAGATGCTACCCGACACCCATTAGAATGGCCCCAATCCAGAGAATGTTGGCAACCCCAGCTGCTGGCAAGGATGTGCAGTGACGGGAACTCCCACACAGAATGGTGTGGCCACGTTGGAAGACATCTCGGTGGCTTCCTGAAACTCTAAATATACTCTCGCCATATGACCCAGCAATAACACTCCCTGCTAATTACTCAGAGGAGGTGAAAACTTCTGTCCTCACAAAGCCTGCACAGGGATGTGGATCACAGTTTTGTTCATGGCAGCCACACTGTGCAAACAACCATGTCATCCTTCAGTAGGTGAACGGATAAATAAACTGTGGCACATCGGACAATGACATATGATTCAGAGCTAAAACAAAATGAGCTTGCAAACCGTGAAAAGACATGAAAGAAGCTGAAATACATAGAACTTGATGAAAAAAGCCAACCTGACAAGGCTATGTGTTGTGTGATTCTAACCATATGACACACTGCCAAGGCAGAGCCATGCAGGCCGTGAAAAGAGCAGTGGTTGCCAGGGGGTTGGGGACAGGAATGAATGAACAGGTGGAGGACAGAGATGGTTTAGGGCCGTGGACATGTTCTATGTGACACTGTAATGGTGATGTGTGTCTTTACAGAGTTGTCCACCCCCAGGGCATGCACAACACCAGGACTGGACCTTCATGTCAACTGTGGACCTCGGTGGTAATGACGTGTCCACATAGGTTCACCAGTCCAACAGACACATCGCTAGTGGTGACACTGATAATGAAAGAGGCTATGTTTGTGTGGGAGTAGGGAGGATATGGGAAATCAGGGTACCATCCTCTTTATTGTGCTGTGAACATAAAACTTCTCTACAAAAATGAATTCAAAACACCATGTGAACATTTTGATAGATGTGAATTTGTCACTTTTGTTGATGCTATTGGTAGTATTAGGGCTGGAGAGTTGTAGCTAGTAGTGGGGGGGGCTTAATTTAGTGGCCATGAACTTTATCTTTTGAGATATAAATGTTATTATTTATCACTCACAGAAGTGCTGGCTGAGTTCAGTTGGCAGCTGGTTCTTCCTAGGGCTTAGATGATATAACGCAATAAGATAAATTTATCAGGAAATTTATATTTGTAAAATACTTCCCTAGGATTGTCCAATGTTTGGCAGCTACCAGACCAATACAGGTAAAACTAGCTCATTCACCTGGAGCCTTTATTGTTTTGTCCTTTTAAGTTGCGCAAACAACTTCTGGAAATTATTATTCATGAGAAATATATCTCATAAATATAATTTTATGCACAGTTTAACATAAGACATTTAAAAGCTAATAAAATGTCATACGCTCATAAATTGAATGGCGTGAAACATGAATTATGAGACATTTAGAATGAAGTTTCAGTTAATCTCCTTGGTTCTACCTCCGTGTTATAAGATGTTGAACAAGATTGTTCACACTATTGTTTTACTTACCATTTTGTCTTCAACCCCTAAAGAGTATTTTCTTGGCCTTGGCAGGAATAAAATCTATAGTGAGCACATACTTAGTAGTTAGTACTGCACTAATATTTAAAAGTACCAGCTTATCTTGAGGATATAAGGAAACCCATCATACCCCAAATGCATCTTCTCATTTTCCTGGAGAAAGAGTCCTGGTTTTTCATGGTGATCACTTGTCCCCCACAAACTCAGAGACAGATGGGTCTATTGGTGCCTTGAGAGCTAGTTCATTATTGTTTTAATCCACATATCGTGATGACCTTTTTCTATACAGTAGTACCTTTAGGGATGAAAATGGATCACAGTCCCTGCAATGAAATTAGAAATAAGGTCTTCTGGGAAGGCCTTTTGTTTTCTAAGTCCTAGATTGGTGGCTGAATTGGTGTGGAGCGGTTGTTGAGGTTGGCTATGCATTGGCTGTGAGGAGCTTGGAAAACAGCACTGTCTGGATCTCCCCACAAAGGTGCTGATTTCATGTGGTTTGTGGCCAGGCCAGGGCTTTGGCTCCATGATTTTTATATGAAGCCAAGGCTAAAACTCACTCATGTGGAATAACTAGATAGAAAGTAAATAGTCACTGAGATATGGAACCCCCAAATGTCTCAGCTACTGACTCAGTAAGAGTCAAACTAAGAAATCTAAAAATCAATACAATCTTGCTAATACAAGGTCAAATCTTTGATTACCTATATTGCAGGGGTTTTGTATTGCTCAAGAACAAAATCACAAAATTGAAGCTTCTTTCTAAACTCCTGGAGCAAATGTCAGACAGGTTGACTTTGGGAAACAGAACACACTATAAAGACTAGACTATTTCAGGGTCCTTCTCCATTATTGTGCCTAGTGTTGGGATTCCAAGGTTAGCGCTTTGCAGTATAAGGATTGCTTCTCTTTCTTTCCTTGTTCCTTCTCTCCCGTCCTCTCTTCCTTCCTTCCTGCCTCCTTCCCTCCCTTCCTTCCTTCCTTCCTTCCTGCCTCCTTTCCTCCCTTCCTCCCTTCCTTCTTCCCTCCCTCCCTTCCTTCCTTCCTTCCTTCCTGCCTGCCTGCCTCCTTTCCTCCCTTCCTCCCTTCCTTCTTCCCTCCCTCCCTCCCTTCCTTCCTTCCTTCCTGCCTCCTTTCCTCCCTTCCTCCCTTCCTTCTTCCCTCCCTCCCTTCCTTCCTTCCTTCCTTTCTTCCTTCCTTCCTGCCTTCTTTCCTTCTTTCCTTCCTTTCCTTCTCATTCTGTTGTCCTAGACTAGAGTGTCAGGTGCCATAGCTCACAGCAACTCTCAAACTCCTGGCCTCAAGTGATCCTCTTGCCTCAGCCTCCCAAGTAGCTGGGACCACAGGTGCCCACCTCAACTCCCATTTAAATTTTCTATTTCTGGTAGACACAGGGTCTCACTCTTGATCAGACTGGTCTCAAACTCCTGAACTCAAGCAATCCGCCTCAGACTCTCAGAGTGCTGGGATTACAGGCCTGAGCCACTGCACCAAACCAGAAATATTTCCCTCTATGTCTCCTCTTTCTATGCCTTTTTCTTTTGGAGACTGATTAAGCATGAAGAGGAATGCTGTAGAAATCAAAGGGAGCACAGGCTTCGACACTGGAGGGGGCTGCAGTGCACAGTGAGGTGTTCCACATCGGTGGCGTTTGCTTCTGCACAGAGCACAGGGTTACCTGCCCCCATGGATCTGGGGAGGAAAAAGAAAATTCCCTGGGAAAAAATCTAATATGGACAGGTCCCCAGGAAGAAATCTGATACAGTCAGTGCTGTCTTTCTTTGTGGTGTCAAGGGATGGATCCTGGCAGAGCAGCAGTGAGCGGGTGCAGACACTGCTGGTGGAAGTTCATGTGTGTTCACTCGATGCTCTTCTCGACACTGTCTCACACTGATCTTTGTCTTGAGTCACACACGCCCCAAAAGTCTTTAGTCTCTGTTCCATCCATGAATCCTTCTTCATCATCCTTTGTCTCTTTTCACGCTATTTCCTCTATCTGGAATATTCTAGCCAGGCCAACTTTCTTTTGGTTAAAGACCTTTTTGACTCTTGTAGGCCACTGGGATTTCTTCATTCCATCATTCTTAAGCATCCATTTTTCTATTGCTTTCAAATTGTGATCCAATTCTTCACTCTGATATCACTTATGATTTTGCTGTTTTTAATTTTAATACTTGCGGGGTATTTTGGAGCATCTTGGATGGAGAAAGCACCATCAAAAAAGCACCATTTTATATCACCAGCATCCCTCGAATCCTACTATCATTTTTGCTGTGTTTCCTTGTATATGGTGGGCATTATGTCGAGTCAATTCAGAGCTCATATATAAGGGTACAGACAAGAAAGGGAGCACACACTATGCTTGATGAGGCAGGATTGAAGCTGGCATAACTAAAGTCAGAGGCAAGAATGCGCACCCTGACCCCCGTGTGTTACAGAATATTCATCTATGTAGATGAAATCGACTCTTTCTAGGATTACAAAGAGAATTAATAGGACATAAGGTTCTAGAAAAATGACCTCGACTGTGACTCTAAACTGCATGAGTAGAAGAGAATTGATTTCTTTTCAAGTGAGATCAGGCACAAGGATGCCACAGCCTTATGATGTGGCCATAATTTGACTCCAGTCCTATTGTGTTAGATTAGGGCTTAGTGCAGTAGTGAACACACCAGAGTCTTCCCTGACACTGTCCGAGACTGGGCTACTGCAGTCTAATCAAGCTGGCTCAGCATTCATCTGTGGAGGATGGACGTGGTTATAAGTGAGAGTGCAGTCCTGCTAGGGATCATAATTGCTTCGGTACTGGAATTTTATCCATTTCTAAGTATATTTGCCAGAGGGCAACTCTTTTTCTTAGGGACTGGCCTGCCAAAAATCAGTCTTATTTAGGACACAGATTCTCTCACATTTATTATATTGATCATATAAAATTGCTGATATTTGGCCATTTTCAACCTACACAATTCAATGTTATAAGGTTCAATCTAAGGCATATAGATAATTGCTACCCATTCACATGTGTGGAGAGAAACGCCAACAAAGTTAGGTAATAGAATAGGAAAATGACTGAACATAAATTATTTATGTGTTTTAAATTTAAAGATACAGTTTCTGAAATGCTTGAAATGTATCAAACACGTTTTATAGAATATTTATCTACTTAGATTAATTTTAACTTTAATTTGATCTCTTTCAAAACTTTTGCTTCCAATATCTGTGCTCCCTGAAATGTCCTCAATTTCCTCCTGAAGGACAGGGACGTAATATTCTGGGAAATGTGGAGATCATATACAAACTCCTCTTTGTTTGCATGCCTCAAAAACCCATAATAATCCTTTAATAAAGTTCTGGTATTTGCTCTTTGTGCCTGATCATTTCCCAACAAAGGTACATTAAAAACCACAGCTCATAGCCGTGAGCTAAATGCCTTTGAGAATGCCACTCAGAGCAGGGTCCTCACTGCAAAGCCCTCTCTTTGATCAGCCATGTTTTCTGTCTTGGATTAAAAGGCAACAAATATCAGAGTGAATCTTCCATAACACAATATTGAATGACATTTACTATCATGTTGCATAGTTTTTCCTAGTTAGATTTTATTTCTAATAGTGTTGATTAGAAATACCTCTGAAATCTTTAAAGTCTGGGGGTTGAAGTGATTGATACTCAAGGCTGGGGTAAAGCAACCCTGCTAATTAAAATTTAATGACACTTTAAAGGAATAAATTTCATGTTTGGAATTTTGGTTCATTGCCTGGCTCTATGTAATTCACCAAGTATCTATTGAGCTAAGGCATCTTCTCATGACCAAATCGAGTAAGGCAAACCACACACATCCAACACATTTTGGAAGAACAATTATAATGAGCCTTTTAATATTTTTGAATCATTCATTTTTGTGCCTATGGAAATAATTATTTATATTTACACATATCCTTTTCCATTAGTGTTTCCCAGATCTTTGCAAATTCTGAGATCATGGAGTCTTAAAAGCTATGTCTTTTCGTAGCTGTATAAAAATCACCACCTTTATGAACAGTATGACAATTCCGTTGTTGTTTGTTTTTCATAGGTAATGTAAAGGTAAGTTTACTTGTGTACAAATCTATTAATTTCTCAGAAAAAAAATACATTCCAGTAAGTTGAATTACCAAGTCAAATAATATGAGCATAAATTTAATTTATGTGCAAAATGTACTTAGCCACAATGAAATTTCCAAAGCATAGCGATCTTTATAGCCACATTTTAAAACCACAGTGAAATAAAATGAGATATTAACAATAACAACAACTAAAATTTTTAAGCATTTTTGAAATTAAAATAAAAAGAATCTTATAAAAGTACTAGAAATTAAGGAAATGAGAACACATTATATAATGCGTATGGAGGATGATTTCTACCTTTTTATTACTTAGAAAATAATTTTATTACAGGTTTAATTTAGGAACTGAATATAAAAATAACCTAAAAAAAAAACTGATGAAAGTTACAGTAAAAATTGACAAGAGTTAAAGATAGCCTTGGTATTTAAAGCTAGATGCTTTCTCTTGGAAAATATAACAGAAAACTCATGTTAACAACAAGAAATACATGTAGTAGCCATACCTGTGGGACAGATTATTATACAAGTAAGAATATTTTTGGAAATATCTGGTGACAAGTTTGTAAATTCAGAATATATATATATTTTTTCCATAAATGGTTAAGTGAAGTCAACAGATGTCAGATATTTTAAATAGGCTAATAATCAGAGCAAAATTGAGACTTTTCTTTTTGGAGACAGCATCTCACTCAGTTGCCCGGGTATTGAGTGCTGTAGTCTTATAAGCTCACAGCAACCTCAAACTCTTGGGTTCAAGCAATCCTCTTGTCTCAGCCTCCAAAGTAGCTGGGACTTCAGGTGCCCGCTGCAACGCCTGGCTATTTTTTAGGGATGAGGTCTCACTCTTACTCAGGCTGATCTCAAACTTCTGAAATAAAACAATCCACCTACCTCAGCTTCCCAGAGTGCTAGGATTGCAGGTGTAAGCCAGCATGCCCAGCAAAATTGAGACTTTTTCAAGATGTACATCATACAAGTGTGGGGCCCAGATGGCTTCATTGGCAGATACAAACCAACCTTCAAGTTATAGATTCCTGTTATTTTATGTTCATCTCATTTCATTTTAAGAAAGTATCATAAGTCTAAGCTTATGAATCTGATGAATAACTGAAGATAGCATTCTTGTTTGTAAATATAAATAAAAAATCATATGATAGCATTAGAAATCAAATCTAGCAGTGTATTTGAAGATAAATCTGAAAAGATGAAGTAGCGTTCATTCCAGGAATGCAAGATTGGTTCAATTTTAGGTAATTTATCAATAGTTGCTATATTAATAACATGGAGAGAAAACTATAGTAAATCTGTCATTAGATGCTAAAAAAAATTTTGGCTACATGTAGCCATAGGAAGAGTACTTCCTACACATGTATTTATAAAAAATAATATAATGCTAAAAATCATACTATATAATGATATATTCAGGTCTGCCCATGAAGTCACAAAATTAATAATGTTCTCCTAAGTTGATACTATTATTATTTAATGTTTTAAAGATATAGATAGTTTAATTAAAAAGGCATGTTTGACTAATGCAAAACATAAATTACTTACAGTTAATATAACTGAATACAAGTAAATAGACATTAGACAACAATTAAAAATTGGTAGAACTAATATATATACTGAAAAAAAATTCTCTGAAATGAGATTATAATGTAAACGAGAATAACTTTCTTGTATACAAATGATAACCAGTTAAAATTAGTCATAAAACTCCATCATAGACATAATTTAAAATATCATATGAATGATAGTAAGTATAATAAGTAAGATAATAGCATGCACTTGGAAGGGAAAACTCCATACTATGAACTGCCGGAATGTACTTTACATACGCCTGTATGCTATTTATACATATGCGTGTGTGTGTGTGTGTGTGTGTGTGTGTACAGTAGAGTCTCTGTAAGTTGACCTCTCAAGTACACAAACTGCTCAATATACTAACACATAGAGATAGTCAACATAAAGAACTAGGCCTCCATTACTGACATGTTCTTGTGATACATGTCCAGCCTGTGAAGATTAGGTCAACGTAAGGAGGTAATCGATGTCGGGAGGTGGCCAACAATGGAGGTCCTACCGTATATGCTAAAAAAGTGCAAGCAGCATATCGATGTGCTATAGGAAGAGGAATGGACCATAGGTATATAATTTCATCTGGAAAAGTAAGTGCTAATTAAAAAGATTATTTTATTTAAAAAATTGATAGAAGTTTATTATCCCATCAGAATGTCAAATTATTTTGTAACCAGCAATGTACCAGTGAAAACAAAAAGAAAAATCATCAGTGAAACAATGAAAAAGTACAGAAATAAAATCAAGGATATATACAATTTAAATGTTTATTGGAATTTAAATTTTACATTAAATTAGAATTGATGCACCATTGGTATATGATATTGGGACCATCACTTATTTGGGAGGTGATACATCAATTATGTAACAAAAAACAAAACTACAAATATATTAAAGATAAAACTATATAAGAAATGTAATGGAGAAGAATATTGAAATGTTACTTTCTAGGCAAGAATTTTAAAAGTATGAAATCTTACCCATAAAGAATAAACAGGATGTCACGTTAGATGGTCACTCAGAAATGGGTGATGCCCAAGGGAATAATTCTGAAAGGATAATCAGAGGGAGCTTAGATTTTTAATCTAAGTGCAGTGGTTCCCACTGAAGCCTCGAAATAGAAGAGTGATTTGGTGTCACTTTAGATGGGAACAACCACTCCAGCTCTTACAGAGAATGGGAGGCACTGAAAGGGGGGAAAGACCCGCAGGTAGATGTAGGTGGGAAATGAGGAGGAGGCTCTGTGAGGGCGGTGGCCTGGGGAATGCAGAGAAGATGCTTTCAAGTACATATCACAGTAGAGTAATAGTGCTTGGAGTTGGATCCCATGTGGAAAAGGATGCAATTAAAAATTAAGACTCTTCTTTTACTACGTATCAAGACTGGCCATGACGTTTAGTCTTCAGCTATCTGAATGGGCCGGTTTTATTTCTTGTTTGCTTGCTTTTATTTCATCAGCGACACCTGTCCCTCAGGCTAGCCCAGGTGTCTCTTTATCATAAACATGAATATTTTTCAAAAATAGGACATTGTTAAGGACTTTTGCAAGCAGACACTAGATATGCTAAAATATAGTAATTAAATCTTCCATTAAAGAAGATTGAGAAGGCATCCTGATAATCTCTCATGTTCTTCGAGGTGAGCTCAGGATATGAATGGTTGCTATATCCTTAAAATGTCTGACTCTTGCTATAACCCAATTTTAGCCCAGGAATATGGGGAGAGGGGAGAGGGAAGGGAGGGGAGGGTGGAGGGAGGGTGATTGGTGGGATCACACTTATGGTTCATCCTATAAGGGTACATGTGAATCTCTCTAAATGTAGAATATAAATGTCTTAACACAATAACTAAGAAAAAGACATGAAAAAGGCTATGTTAACCAATTGGATGAAAGTATTTCAAATTGTATACAGAAACAGTACACTGTACCCCATGATAGTATTAATGTACACTGCTATGATTTAATAAAAAAAATTTAAAAAATGTCTAACTTTGTTCTTTAAAAGTTTTTCTTGATTCTGTAAATTGAGGTGCACTTACACTACTGCCATCTCTGAGCCCTGTGATTTTCCATTCCAGGCACTCAGTAAATGCTGATGTTTCAGATTTATGGACACCAAGTGGGAGAAGGTGCAGGTGTATTTATATAAGCTACAGAATGAATATTTTTGGTATCCTATTACATGAATTCTTACTGGAACTAGTAGTTGTACATCGGATCAAAGATAAGGGTTGATTTGAGAAAGTGAAGTTTTTCACTTTCTTTTAGTTCTAAAATTTAACTTTATCCTGGCTTCATCTCAAAGCTTATTATACTGCTGAGGTAGGCTCTGGCTATATGTGGTTTCTGTAGCTCTAACCTTTCTTTGTTTGTGCTATTCCTGGTGTACAGCCTTTGGAACAACTCACTTGGAAGAAAGGTTGAACTACCCTGGAACTTTCAGGGTTCACATTAATCCTAATTCTGTTTACACAGATTTAACCATGTTCTCAGAGGACTCCTTGTACTGACTTGAAATATTGGGGCTCTCACAAAGTGAGGTTATCCTAGATCCATGTCAGCCTCCCTTTAATTTGACTCAAGAAAGATTAAGGATTAAAATGATTATTATAGGAGAAGTGGTGACTATAATTGGCCAGGCAACTTTGCTCAAGCTTTCATAGTGATTCATACTAATATACTATGTGCTATGTGACATAGTAAGCTTTAAGTTAACATAGAGTTTAGGCTACATACTGATTTCTATAAATTACTTAGAAACTTAGAATATTATTTTCATGTTGTAAATATAGCAAAAAATAAATATCTGGCTGCTTGATCAACATTTAGCTCTTATTATAGGTTTTATGAGAACTCTTCCTGTAAGCATTTGTAGGAGATCTTAGGTAATATGAGATATACCACACAAGGTATACTTCTTATAATACATATTGAAGTCATTCCATTTAAAGCTACATTCAATAACCATTCCATTTAGTGTAATGAATTAGTAACACATAAAGGCAAAGTCTATGCAAAGTTTTGTCCATTTGATTTAACAGAAGATGAAAGTCCTGGTAAACAAGGGGCAAATTCATTCAGAGAACAATTTATCTTTGTTTGTTTTTTTTCTTTCCTTTTAATTGACTGAGTTGATTGATTTAACTTTGGACTTCATACTTTATAACCCTTGTCAAGTCTCAAAATCAGAAAATACATTCCACTTTCTCTTAAGCTTATTAGTCAGGGTAATTGTCAAGATCTTTGGTTCACACATGTTGATGTAACAATGAAATTAGCCATTCGATTGCTACTCTCTTTGTGGCAATTTGCATAGCGTTGCCAATAAAGTGACTTTACTTGTGGAGCAATTTCTTTGGCAGTCAACTCAATTTAATTTTATTTTTCCCCTAGGAATACTGTCAGTCTTTATTACTCAGTAATTAGCCTATAATGTAATATTAAATATTTTAAAAAATCATCCACATGATTTTCTATTTAGGAGTTAAAAATTGTAATATTCAGAAACAGAATGTATAAAGAACACAGAGTCCTAATTTAAGTTCTGTTTTTTTTTTTAGCCAAGAGTAAATTTTGCATTTATCACAAAAAAATGCATTGTTATTTTAGAACAGTATATAACTCCTGTGAGAGCCATTTATAAAATCTAATAAACTCCTGCATAGTACTTGTAAATTAGCATAAAGTTGACATTACTCCAAAATATTGATATGATTTTGCATAACTTAAGAAATATTGAGATCAATCCTTGAGAATTATTTGGCATATAACTTGTTGAATATTTTCTGTAGACATGTGGAATTCCAATTACTAATCAACTCAAAAGAATTTACTTTTGCAGAATGTAGGAATATACATTTTCTGTTTATTAACCATCAAAGCATTTATGTAACACTGTTTGAAAAGAAAAATTATCTTAATTTATTTTTTGTCCTTTAATTGTAAGTAATTATACAAATAATACTTGTGGTCATATCAATCATTTTGTAATAAGAAATTGATTTTTATGTTAGCTCAGAAGATTGGTTAGCTTAAGAATATATAGTAATATTATTAATGTTACCAGATTATCACAAATGACAAATTATCTGGTGTTTTCATAAGACATTATTTAATTAATCAAAATATAACTGATCTCTAGGTAAAAGTGAATTGTGCCAAGTCACGGGATTTTTAAATCTCATATTGATGTCCTACACTTACTTTTGATGTTAATATTCTCTAGAATAGCTTTTTATTATAAAATTTGTCAAAATAATATAAAAATAAACATTAGAGATAAATTTGTTTAGATTTTTTTTTAAAAATCACATTTTTCCCCCTTTTTTTTTTTTTTTTTTTTTGTAGCTTTTGGCCAGGGATGGGTTTGACCCTGCCACCCGCTACCTCCAGCATATGGGGCCGGTGCCCTACTCCTTTGAGCCACAGGTCCCAGTCTTCCTCCTTTTTTTCATTGTAAATAACTCAGGGTGAATTTTAAGCCAGGGATGTAGGTTACTGATAGGAAAAATAGTCCAAAAGTGATCGAGGAGTTGAATGGTGGTTGATTTTCATTCTTCTTTTCCTCCCTGAGCCAGATCAGTTATGAGGCTGTCATTTTAGCGTGTAATCGCTCTCCTGGAAATCAATATCAGCTAACTGTATTAATGAGGTGTGCTAGTGATAGATCCGTGCTGGGTTATAATGCCTGCCACTTTTCACTGTAATCTCAAAGTCCAGCATCCTATTAGTGCTTTTTTTCCAGCTATGGATGTAGTTGTAAATGGCTGTTTTGTCAGAATCACTACATATTATTATGACTTTGAGTACTACTAAATAGTCCATATTACTGAGAAAATATAACACATGTAAGAGCCACACTGGTTTGGGATAATAGTGCTAGATTCCAAAATGGCTCCCTTACTTAAAGGTAGGGGGTGGGTGGACAGTTGGTGAAGATTTTTAGTACCACAGAGCACTGAATGGTAATTCTAGGGTGCGACATCCCAGGTACCCTACTTACCTCAACTTAACTAGGCCTCCATACAACCTATTGAGTTTGGCACTTCTAGAAGTTGTAACATATGAAGAAACTTTCTCCATGTTAGACAACTAGTCCGTGGTGGACTCGAATTTACAGTCTAGTCCATTTCTGATCATGACACTGTCATCAGATACTTTTCAGTGGCCATGGCAGTATCTGAATAAATCCTTCCATCACCCACTAACAGTCTGTTGGTAATGACCATCATCGTCAGAGCTAGTGTTTGAGTATACGCTATATTTTAGTGTTCTGCGGATGTTTTATGTTTGGGTCTATTTTATCATTACTCAGGATGGGACGTATGCTCACTAGTTTAACCGTCTTCACCATTCCAGAGTAAAACTCACTCAAGAAATAAAGTTGAGCTTTAGTCAGTGCCATTTTTCACTTCATCACAATCCAGCCTCAACAATCATATAAAATAGGAACAACTCTCCATTCTACAGAAAAGCTCACAGAAAAACTCACAAAGATTAAATAAGTGCTTGAGACTCATTTACTAGTGAATAGTAAACCTGAACTCTGAGTTCTGTGTTGTTAACTTGAGCACGTGTGGAGATAATTAGTAGTTTCTGTATTAGTTTTTTTTTTTTTTAATCTGCTGTGACAAATTATCACATACACAGCAGCATAACACAAGACACAAGTACTATCGCTCTGGAGGACAGACGTCTACAGCTGAGCTGCAGGGATGTCTCCCTTCTGGAATCTTTGGAGAAGCCCCTTTATTTTGTCTTTTCCAGGTTCCGAAACCTTCCCACTTTCACTGTCTCATGGTTCCCCTTATTCTGACCTCTACCTTTATTCTCACATCTCCCTCTCCAGCCCTGACCTTCTTCACTCTCTCCTCTGATTACCTTGGGACCACCTGATAATCCAGACTAATTTCTACATCTGAAGGTCAGTTGCTTGGTAACTTTTGTTCTACCATTGCTCCTTTCCACCATGGAACTTAACAGCCCCATGATCTAAGAATTAGAATGTGGACATCTTGGAAGGGGTATTATTCTGCCTATTATGGTTTCCAGTTCCATTTGGATTTGTTTACAAACTCAGGAAACTTGATTTAATTACTACTTTACAGTCTAATGAAGCCAGCCTGCACAGGGTTGAATCCCAGCTCTACAATTTGCTAACTCTGTGTCCCTGGGCATGGCAGTGAACCTCTGGCCGGCTCTCCTTTATCTGTGAAGTAGAGGTGATAGTGTCTTCTCAGCTGATGTGGGAGACATTGAGTTAACATTTGTCAAGTACTTGAAATATTAACTGGTATCTAGGAAGTGCCATATTATTCTTGGCTAAAAAATAAGAATAATTTTTTTTGGAAGAGATATAAATTAAGGGCATCAATATTGTATGTCATATAAATATTTGATGGCATTGGTCTAAGATGGACACACACAATTATTAAATTATATATGACTTTCAATTCCTGATTTAAATTTATTGGCTAAAAAAAAGCAGTGCCCATCTGCAAGAAAAAAATATTCTTCCTCCTACTTGGCTAAGGTGAGGACAGAAGCACAGAAACGCAAAATGAAAACTGTACACACACACACACACACACACACACACGCACGCACAGGCAGTCCTATTCAATTTAGA
Organism: Otolemur garnettii; assembly: GCF_000181295.1. Classification (NCBI taxonomy): domain Eukaryota; kingdom Metazoa; phylum Chordata; class Mammalia; order Primates; family Galagidae; genus Otolemur; species Otolemur garnettii. Next base: position 6,021,529 of record NW_003852422.1, read on the forward strand.
AAAATATACAAGTTGTCAGGAAGACCAGTGGAATTGGGAGAAGTAATGAGGTTTTCTGCCTAAAGCAAGGCTTCTGTCCTAGAAACCCAGAGCCACCCTCCTATGAGCAGAAAACAGCTCCAGGAGATGATTCATTTGGTTTCCTGTCTCCTAACAATAAGCAGGCAAATAGTTCATCCTCTGGGAAACCAGATGTATGTATGTCCCTCTTCACTTACCAGAGTAGGTTGGCTGCGGGGGAGGGGCTGTGCATAGGGGAACCTTATGGAATTTTACTCTTAGACACATCTATGCACATGTGCCTATGTGTGTGCATAGGAGCATGCATGTGCAAACACGCACACACATATGCACACACGTGTGCACACACACGCATGCATGCACACACACACATACACACTCACATATGCACACACTCACATACGTACACACTCACATACATGCACACACACACACACGCACACCCTCACCGATCTTCATGGGCGACAGAAGGAAGAGAACAGGAATTCAGTGGGTGAGTCAAAGACTCCCTCTCTCTCCTCTCAATCAGTGACCTTGAACAGGACACATCATTTAAAATCTTTGCACCTGAGTTTTATATAACTATAGGGAAAAACAATATCCAATGTGAGGAGTGATTATATTATACGTTTACTGTTCAGCTATGTAGAATGCCAGAGATAATTTCAGAGTATAAACTCAAAAAATGTGTTATCTACTCTGTTGTTCACTAATAGTGAAAAAAAACTCTTAGTTGGAGTTGGTCACGAACCAACTTTTACAATGGTAATTGATCCAAGAAAGTCTGTGCATATGTGATTTAGCACATATCACAGAAGTTCTGAGTATATATAAGCACACACATACACATAGGGTACATCTAGGGAGAGTGTACACACTTAGATGAAGATTCTTTGAAATAGTGTGTGACATAAGATGACCAGAGGCACTTTACTGGTTTTTATGATGCAAATACTGGCTCCATGTGTGACGTTTGGGGCAGTTTGTAAACTCTTAAATTAGTGTCAAGATTTTGTTTGTATAAGAATTTTCTGGGAAAGCATCTATAGCTTTTTATTCAATTCTTAATTATATCTCTGAAATGCTTGCCCAACTGCAGAAAATGTTGGCTTGCAGACTTGTATCCACCAAACAGAAAGACATTTTAGAAATAAATGTAGTAGACTATTCAAAGACAAATCCGGTATTGAGTCATAATTAATCTTAGGATAAAATTCCATAATTACCAAATATTATAGTTGAAAGGAGCCACTGAGGCTGTCTCATGATTTTAGTATACAGCATTAAATTGGAGCCTAGAGAATTAAAGTTATTGATCCAGTGATACAATGAGTTTGTAGCAGAGCCACCATTAGAATCCAGAGTGCCAGAATCCTGGCTTCAAAGTTTTTCCTCTGTAACTTCTTGTTTGTCTATATATTCCAAACTGTACTCAGACACCTATGAAAAATCACTATGGTTTTAGAAAAAGAGATGTAAATACGTTCCTTATAGATGGCTACTATAATGCAGCCAGCATAAGGAAGATTGTGAATGTCTAGCAAATTAACACTCGAAGTTCATAGTGGCAACTAGTGCTAATTTCATTTACTGTAGTACTGTAAATGATGTTGCTATTTGGCAGCCTATGACTTCATACCATCTGGCCTGAGAAATTTATGATTCATTCCCACAACTAGACTTCTAAAAGTTTTATGTTGCGTTTGGTTAGAGTATGTACTTCACTGCTGGTTTGAAGGACAGTAACTTCAGGCTTTTGAAACTAAAGCATTACAATTTTACATATAACAATGGGATATTTTCTCTGGGAGTATATGTAAATATCATAATTTTTTTTCAGATAAGTGTATGTCTATTATAGAATATTTTGATCAGTTAACTTCTTATTTTGTTTTTTCCAAAGTCTCAAAAAAATAGACAACTGATATTTATAAATAAAAGTAAAAGATAATTTAAAAAAAACAGATCATGCCAAATCTTATAGACAATAGAAAAAGAAATATTTCAAAATCATTTTACTTAATCTGGAAACACCTGATATTAAAATTAGAGAAAATATATTATCATATATTTTTAATGAACATTAGTATTTGCAACAGTGATAAATTTACAAATAACCTATTTGCTCATAGTTTTCCTTTCTATATCATGTTTTCACCCAGCTTTCTACCAAGGTTAAGCCATGACATTTATTGTTCCAGAAAATGAGAGAATTGTTCTATTCTGTGCTGTTCATATTCCTGGAGTCTTAATGCTGACAAACCTTAAAAATAAAAGATAAATGTCACTAGGTTACATTATGAAAGGGTGGCATTGTTTGTGCTCCTTAGGAAAAGTCTTAGTTGTACTTGAGCCCTTCACCTAGAGGTGGGCCATATACCACGACATTGTAACCATTAGGTGAAAGCTTACAGAACTCCTGTCCTCACCAGGAATTTCATTGGAGGTGGGCCATATACCACGACATTGTAACCATTAGGTGAAAGCTTACAGAACTCCTGTCCTCTCCAGGAATTTCATTGGTTTTTCCACTCACCCGTGGTTGTTCCTCTATTAGCATACTACAAGAATGGGTTTTGAAATCCAGAATATTCAGGAAGAAGAATTTCTCAACAATGGAGCTGCCAGAGTACTTGTCTTAGAGGTTTAGATTACCAAGTGTGAGTATATGTCCATTGGCCTCCAAAGTTCAAGATGAAAAGTACATTCATTTCAGGCTGGCTGGCAGTGGAACTCTGGATCCCTCCCGGGAGATCATCATCACCTTCCCATAGACCCAGACACCATGCTGGAAGGGAGCACAAGCTTGTACCTGAAGATCTGGACACTTATGCAGAAGCAACTGGACACCTGAAGAAAATTAGATCTACATTTAAATATTTAGACTGTTTCCTCGGGACAAGGTCACACTCTTCAGTTGAGCATAAATGGCCAGAGGTAGGTCTAGAAAGATAACAGATATATTTGTCCCTCATCCTTAGGAGACAGAAAAATAACAAGTATGATTACATCATAGGAAGAAAAGCATTTCATTTCTTTTATATGACTAAGTTCAAGTGATATTTCAAACCGCCACAAATGGTGGTTTCTCAGTAACTGATTGCAGAGGGTGCTTTGTGCTGGGTATCGGTTTTGATCCCTACAATAATTCACCGTGATTAGTATTAGTATGCATTAAGACAAAGTTGACTTCAAATATTTTTTAAATGCCCAGGAGCAATTATATGGAATGTGCCCCGGAAAAAGGAGTGACATTTGTCTTTGGGGCCTTCCTCCATGACGTCACTCGTCATTGATTGTGACCTCACTGTGCCAGGCAAGCAAGGGACCGTTTCCTCAGCTTAGCCGGGGCGCTAGATGCCACTCCTTTCTCTTTTCTCTAATTGACATCAAATCCCACTGTCCTCAATGTCTTTCCCTAAGAGTGCTGCTCTCAGCTGTGCAAGGAAATTCCAAATATGTACTACGTACACTGGATGACATGTTTGTCTTATCAGAGAGATAAGACAATGGATTCCTGAACGGATTACTAAAAAAATTTGACATAATGGCAATAACTTAAGGCATCACGACAGCATAGGAAGAAAGGTTTGTACATGGGCACATTTCAGATCTCTCCAACTCAGTCTTTCCTGCCTGAGAACTTGCCGTTTAACCCATTTCACCCTGGACTATTACGCAGACTAGTCTGTAATCATGAATATGGCGCTACTGCTGGGAAGTTTCTTAGACTTAATAAAGTGCTCACGGAAAATTATCTACATAGTGTACATAGTGGTCATTTATGAATGACTGACTATTTTTAAAATGGGATGTTTCTTCCATCTTTTTGATGGAATCATGAAATAGTCTTCATGATTATCATGTGGTCCTTTCAGCTGCAGCGTGAGTGTGTGACAATGCTAGTTCCCATCAAGGGAGACTAAGATTCTCCCAGTCAAGAAAACAAGATGCACTTCTGAATTAAGAACAAAGAGAGTATTTTAAATGAACAAGTTCTAAATGATAATCTTTGAAAAAAGGAGGAAGAATGTGTATGCAAGAAAAATCCGTGCAATGTCAATCTTTCAGGGCACAGTGATGTGTGTATCTGAGGGCTTTCTCTGCACTCGGTGAGGGAGGAGCCCCACCTTAGGGTTTTGGCAATGGCTGAAGCCCTGGCACCTGGCACTGGACAGATGAGACCGACAGCAGTGTATTAGTCACATACGTAAACTCACAGCCCGGTGGAGGACGTGGTGCCTGGCCTGCGGGACCACGTGGGGCTGCACTGAGGGGCCGAGTGAGAAAGCAGGGGCTGTGGGAGGCAGGCTTTGTGGGGCTGAGCCCTGGTTCCTGTGGGAGGATGTGATGGCTTGTTTTAATAACTGTAGTCTGGCAGGACACTGCAGCCCCCTACTCAGGAATAACAGGGACTGTGCTTCGTCTCGCCATAAAAAGGAGGGGTATTTGCTGGAGACCTTGGCAGAGGCGGGAGTGGAAATTAAGTTAGACATTCGAGGTCCTCCCAGTTAGCCCTGGATGTCAAGGCACACGTGATACTGTGCTAGGGTTTGAGGCCGTGTATTTCAGTGTTTCCTAGGTGCACACACACTCAGACACGTGCACACCCATGTATGCACACACACGTGCACACACACTCACACACATGCCCACACACACGTGCACACACATGCACACACATGCCCACACACACGTGCACACACACTCACAAACCCTGCTGCTTTATCTCCTGGGCCTGCCTGATTGCTCCTCTTTACACTTACAGTTACCCTCATGCCACACACGATTCATTAAACTCTGCTGGGGGATGATTCATTATTATGACTATTGCTAAATCATAGGAAGTGCTTATGTTCACATTACTCTATTTTTAACGCATTTTGTTACATCTCCAACATTTACCAATGACAAATGCAGACAGTGTGAAGAGGTAGAAAAAGTCTCCTACTCTTAGATTTTGATTTTTGACCTATATTTACAGTAAAATTGCGACTAGGGGAAATGTTTCAAGAGGGTCTTACTTTCTAGGCATTATTCTTTTATTCACACATATTTTCAGACAGTGTGTCCCAGTATTATTCACACATTTGGACTCCATATACCACACATGTAAAGGGCCTTTTCCCAGCCGAGTACATGGCCCCATGGCCAGTACAAGGTGAATTCGAGCTCCCCAAAGCAGGAGAATTTACCAGGCAGACAGAGGCTTGAGGAAGAAGTGCGACCATTCCCTCGGTTACCTCTGCAATGTATGCAGTCAGGGGAAGCAGTAGCCTGGATGTTTGGCTTACCAAATCCAGAGCAGCTGTTCACCAATTTTTTGGCAGCCTGCAGAGGGATAAAGAACTATTTCAGAAATAGTATAAAAGCCTTGCGAACCTTGACTCACAGGAGTGGTGAGATGGAGGAAGGAGGACAGAGTGATACCCAGAGAGGTTTTCTTAACTAAAGCTGTAAGGAAGCACAAAATATTCCGTTCCTCTCCAGCCTACCAAACGCTTTAAGAGGGACACTTCATCATGACTATATGGAGATTGAAGTCTAAAAAAATAAAAGCCTCATTCTTTGTTCAGCTGAAGCCTGTCAGGGAGATTGAGATCCCAGGGATGACAACTAAGGGAACGGGCATAGCTGCAATCCTAATTAATGGCCTTCCTATTTAATTTACCCTGCAGCACTAAGGTAAAAGCCTGGCTAAAGGAGGGTGCTGAAGGCCATAGGTTGGCTCACTTCTGGACCAGGGGAGAAAATTTGAAAGTATAACTCCAGTTGGAAATTTGTGGAAACTTTTCTAGCTTCTCATAATGGAAATATGGAAATGATCATATAGGGAAGAGAAGTACTTGGCTCCTGGTGCGCACATCAGTGAGAGAGCAACAGCAAATTATTCTGCACAGAGATCACTTGGCAGACCAACCTGCTGCCTGTCAAGTCGAAAAGTTTGTGGACCGTGATTTACACATAGGCCGAGTCCACAAGTCTCTGCTAACATGAACCTTTCAGAACAGGCTCCTTTGGGATCAATTTCACTCTCAGAAGCTCTCTGGGGCAGATGAGGAGAGTGAAATCTCTGCAAGGCTTACTGGCATTGCCTCCAGAAGCTTCCTAAGAACCCCAGGCCAATATACGGCTCTTTAAGACATTGCTCATTCATCACTAACAAACTAGCAATTAGAGAAAAAACATTTCAGCCATCGAGTGAAGTATGAAGTGAAACGTGGATTGAAATTAGGATGGTTATGAGAGAGGGGCTGGCAGTGGGAGGAGATGAGGATGACGGGATAGCTCAGGGGTCAAGGCAGGGTCACTCACTGGGCTTGGCAGAACAGCTGGCTGTCAACCTGTTGGGTTTTATTCGCTTCTTCTTTCAATAACGCCTCTTGTTAAGTCCTATTGTTTCAGCAAATTTGTTGCTCTAGTCAAAAAAAAAATTATCTCCTCACTAAAATTCTTATCTATACCTTATTTTTATTTACTAAATTTGAGATATACAACTTAATAAATTGATGAATATACATGATGAAATAAACAGCACATTCTACCTAACTACCCCACCCACACCCTCATGTCATACTATTTCTTTTAACGTGAAAAGATTTAAGATCCATCCCCTGAGATTTCAAATATAAAGTACTGTTACTGAGAGTCCCCTTGCTACACACCAGGTCTCTCGAACTTAGTCATCACACATAACCTAAACTTTGTACATCAACCAAAGTCTCTCTCGTTCCCCTCGCTGCAGCCCCTGGTAACCACCCCCACTGCCTCCTCTGTGGGTTTGACTCCTTCAGAGGCCACATGTAAATGAGGTCACACAGCGTTGGCTTTCTGTCTCTGGATTTTTCATGGAGCACGATGTGCTCCGGGTTTATTTATGTTGTTGCAAATGTCACGGTTCCCTTCTTCCGTAAGTGTGAAAAACACCCTGTGGTGATTTCTTAACCTCTTCATTCATTCGTCCATCCCTGGACACTTAGGTTGTTTCCAAAGCTTGGCTCTTATGAACAAAGCTGCAATGACCATGGGAGTGCAAATGTCTCAGAGATGCTGACTTCCATCTTTGGACAAATACCCAGAAGTGGGATGCTGGGTCATGTGGTAGCTTTATTCTAAATCTCTTAGTAACTTTCGTACTGTTTTCTACAATGGATACACCACTTGATACTCTTAACAACACAAGGATTCCCCTTTCTCTACAGCCTTACCAATCTCAATTAATTAATTAATTTTTTTTGTAATGGCCATACTAACATAACAACTAACTCAAAATAGAGTAAAGACTTAAATGCTGGACATAAACCTATAAACCCCCCCAGAAGAAAGCATAGGAAGAAAGATTCTTTAACATTCTTCTTAGTAATGACAATTTAGACATGACAAAAAGCACAGGCAACAAAAGCAGAAAGAAACAAGTGAGATGATATTAAACCAAAACGCTCCTGTACAGCAAAGGAAAAAATCAACACAATGAAAGGGAATCTGAAATGGGAGGAAATATTCCTTAACCATATATATTGGATGAGGATTCAATATACAAAATATATAAAGAAATTATAAAACTCAGTGGGCAGAAACCCAAATAACCTAATTTAAAATGGACAAAGGAATTCAATAGACATTTTTCCAAGGAAGACCCAGAAATGGCCAATGAGTACATGAAAAAGTGCTTGACATCTGGCTCATCAAGGAAAGACAAATCAAGACCACAAAGGGATCTACATATTTCTTAAATGATTCAATGCGTTTTGAAAAGAGAATGGCGTATTCGGAATAAGTCATTTAGGGAAACACACCAAGATTTACTGAAATCTGATATTTTTAATATAAAAGCTGAAAATATATATATACACCCATGTCTGAGCAAGTAAATAACTGACAGGCTTGCACATCCTAAAAAAACCTATTTTACAGAACAACAGTGATTCTGTCTTCTAATAACTGAGTTTTGCTTCTGTGGTTTTGAATTTATAACACCTATCCCTATAATTCTATGTGCAGGTAGTAGTAAAACTAGAAAATAGCTGATGTATTAAAAGTATTTTGAAAATTATAATTGGGTATGTGCATAAACTATCTTACAGGCTCAAAATTGGCCAGATGGCATCCTTGCCGTCCTGTACGAGTTTCTGTTTTGTTGACTATGGTTCTTATCATTTTTCAGTCTAGCTGTCAAATCACCTCAAAGCTGCATCAGAAAGAAAAATAAAGAAATGATCACAGAGAAAAGGAGAAAACACTTGAAAGACAGTAGAAAAAAGGGAAGATGAGGAGGATTTAATATGACCCATGCTGTTGCATGTGCAAATTATGCAAGGAACATTTCTTTTAAAAATCATTTATAAGTTGTTATTGCAAATCCTTTGAAGATGATGTAGCTCTGCTGAAGGCAGTTAATATGCATGCAAAGAAACATAAATTATATCTCACTTTATGACTAATGATACATATAATATTTGCCAAGTACAGTTTATTCGGAAGATTGTTCATGTCTCAGAAATCCGTTTTTAACTGTCAGTCTTTGGAGGTCACTCTACTATTCATTACTTGTAACCCCAGTGTTGGAAGCACATGAAATGTTTTAATCTTGCTTCCAGACTATGCCATGGGTCCCTCCTTCTCTCCATTTCCTCGTTCCTTCTTTGTTGATCTGAGTTTTGAAGGTTCTTTTAAGGGCCTGGTTGAAATGTTACATGACTTGATTCTTATTTCATTTCCTTTGCAAAAAAAAAAAAAAAGAAAGAAAAAAATTACACATTAAAACATTGCAACAATTTTTGAATTTTCCCCAAAGTATTATCCCTCTTCATATTGTGAAAAGTAGAAACCAACATAACTTTTACAATATTCATTATAAATTTTAAAGGCTATTTAGTAACTATGAGAATGGTTGACCATAGATTTACAGGAATAACTTACGTATGTTCTTATTTAGACCACTAAAAATCATCATCCTTTTGTTCAGTTGTTCATTAATTTACTGAGGAAGTAGTCATTGAACTCTTCCTGGGAGTTGAGTATGGTTATGTGCTGGACGTCAGGTGTCCAGCAGGAGAGGAAAACTCCCCGTGGTGGTAGAGCTCACATTCCCAGTGGGAGAGAAAGCAAATGAACAAGTAAGCAACTATGCATCCACACAGTTTTCATTAGTGACTGATGAGGAAAATTATAGGAGATAATAATAGGTGGTGAAGGGGTGGAGGCAGGAGTTTCTATTTAAGTACACAAAAGAAGGTTATGAAAGCCTTCATGAGCAAAGACAAATGATGTGAGATTGCAAATCCCCTAAAATGCAACGAGAGGTTCTTCAAGCAGAAAGAGCAGCCATCCTCGCTCATATCCCAAGATAGACCAAGCATGTTGTACACAAAGACAGAAAATAGGACAGGGTGACAGAGTGGGAGGGACGAGGTCGGAGACGTGGATGGATGAGGGCTGTATTTTGTGGAGCATGTGGGCTTGGTTAAGGAAGTTGGAGTTTATTCGGAATATACCATGAATTCACAGAGGCACACGACCAGAAGAGTGATGTAGCATAACTTATGTTTTAAAAAGATCTATCTAGGTGGCCCACGCACTGCAAAGTGGCAGAGTGGATCCAGGCATATGCAGGAAGAATGGGGACCAAAGACCCCACTCTAGGCAAGGGACAACACCCCCAGAAAAGGGGAGAACAGAGAAATAAGCTGAGCAAGGTGGAATAGAAACAGATTAGCTCACTTACTTCTTTTTTTTGAAACAGAGCCTCAAATTGTCCCCCTGGGTAGAGTGCTGTGGCATCATAGCTCACAGCAACCTCCAACTCCTGGGCTCAAGTGAGTCTCCTGCCTCCGCCTCCCACCCCCCCCCCCCCCCCCGGGCCCCAGGCGCCCCCCCCCCCCCCCCCCCCAAAG
>NW_003852422.1:6031462-6050649 GCF_000181295.1 Otolemur garnettii
AGCTCACAGCAACCTCCAACTCCTGGGCTCAAGTGAGTCTCCTGCCTCCGCCTCCCAAGTAACTGGGACTACAGGCGCCCGCCACAACACCCGGCTATTTTTTGGTTGCAGCCGTCATTGTTGTTTGGCAGACCTGGGCTGGATTCGAACCCACCATCTAAGGTGTATGTGACGGGCGCCTTAGCCACTTGAGCCACAGGCGCCGAGCCAGCTTGCTTACTTCTAAACAGTTAAGTTACTTGTCTGAGCAGTTTCTGATTTTACTGGAAGGCTGGCCTGTGAGGGATACAGCTTGCAAACAGCCCTGCTGGGTCTCTAAACACTCTTAAGAATAATGGCTGTAGCATAAGATGCATGCAAAGCCTGGGAAATAACATGAACCAGGCTGATCCCTGCCCAGTTAACAGTCAACAACCTTCCAGACGCAAACACCCATTGTAGGGATTTGTGCTATGACCAGGGCAAAGATTGAGGGGATAGCTTGAGCCCTGAGGTATGGGCAGGAGGGTTTGTACCCTAACCAGGGAGGGAAACACCTCCAGGTGTAGATAGGGGGAAAATTCCTCTTTTCCACCATTTCTTCAGAGGAGCCTTACACCACCATATCTACTCCATGGAGAACCTAGCAGGATCTAATCTCCCCCAAGGGATCTGTGTGTGTGACCACAGACAAGAGGCTACCTCCACCCAAGGCTCAGGTTCCAGATTTCTCAAGGCTGCCCAGACCCTTAAAGTTAATGATTATTAGAAGATCTAACATGCTTACTCAGAGAAACTGCTAATGCTTTTACTCCCTTCCACAGCTACTCTTTCTGCTAAGTAAGAAAATAACCTTCAATAAAAGCTGGGTGGAACCAGCACTCAGCATGACTTGCAGGAACCCCACAGGCTAGCAGTGGACTCCCTGCGCCCACCTTTGAAAACTCTATTCTGTGTGTTCTGCCTCTTTATCTCTCACTGCTTTTAATTTCATTTTTCCCAGTTGATCACGGCTGGCTCTACAGGTCTTAAAGGACTCTGTCCCGGGGGCAGGACTCTGGCAGCATATTGGTCAGGAGGCAAAAATAGCAAGGATTGGGACCAGTGTGGACAGTGAAAGTCTTACAAGGAGCCCTGAAGGACTGGCAGGGGCTTGAGAGAGGAGGAGGGATGCCCAGGGCTATTTCTTTGCCCACGGGGGTGCAATTATGGCAGCAGAAGCCTATTGGCCACACTGATTGGAATTCAGTTGCAGACAACAGAAACCATTCTGGCTGGCTTATTAAGAGAAGGACTTAATAATAGGATTAGATAGCTGACATAACTTTGGAAGGGCCCAAGGATCATCTTTATGGTGATTTTGCAGGAAAATACTCCAACCTTAGGATCACACTTCCTTTGCCACAGTTGAGGAAGCTGCTGACCCTAAAGTATCCTTTGCCCTGAATGGTGCTGTATGTCCTGCAAAGAGCTCCATTCTCATCTGTGCCTTGCACATGTATCTGATTGGCAAGTCTTAAATTACACAGGAAAACCAGACTTCAAGGAAGTCTTGGCAAATTGGGTTGTAGCTTCTCAGCCTTCATATATCAAAAGACTATACTAGAAAAAGTTCGCCATCAGTATAGAAGAGGCCCATCCATAATGAAGCACAGAGGCTGAGCAGTGTGTTTTAGACATTTTAAATATGAGCTGTCTATTTGAATATTGGGGGCACATTGTGGTAGGTGGCAAGATAGAAAAGCCTAGGACAATTAGAGATGAAGGTGAGGCATCATCAGTCCATGAGTAATCTGTAAACCTGGAACTTTCTGAGAACACCAAGGGAATGGATACAGATGAAAAGAATATGAGACAAATTATCTAGAAGGAGTCAGGAGGACGAGCTAGCAGAGAAGACTGAGGAAGAGGATGGGAGGGAAGGAAGGAAAGCCAGGAAGACAGTGTCCTATAAGCAAATAAGTTATTTTAAGAAGGAGGTGTAATCAATCATACAACATGAGCATCTCATATTCTGTCAACGGACTTGACCACAGTATTTGAATAGACAAGCTGTTTCAATGGAATAGCAGGGAAAAAAATCTAAGGCACTGATTAAAATAAAGATTGAGAGGTAAGCAAGGAAAGACAGTAGGTATGAATAACACCTTAGGGAAATCTCACTGCAAGCATTTGAGATCAGGAAATCTATCTGAAATTCTTTAATAGCTCAAGTGGGACTTGGGCCCAAAGTGACAATTAAAAATAAAAGTATGACTGTTGCTGGGAATAATGAATTGATCCATTGAGATTTGGGTCATGTGTTTTTTCTGTTTCCTATTTTTGTTTGAGTATAATGTGTCAAATCATTCTAAGCAATGTTACTTGGTGTCCAGAGTCAAAGTAAACCTTGGATGTGAAGTAACTCATGTTAAATACACGTCAATATTACGCATTTCTTTGTTAATGTAGTTATTAGATTATAATTATTCTCATGAATATTTTGGACTTTCTTCCCAGTTTAGCCTAACAAGGATTCAAGATTTACTTACTGTCATGCATGGCCTTTCTAAACCTTTCCAATTCTGTATTGGACCTAAATTTATATCTGATGAATACACTTTCAATTTTTGCACTTGTGATTTTTGGAAAATTATCAGACTTCTCTGATTTTTAATTCATATGTATAAAAATGGAGGTGATAATATCTGTTTCATAGAATTTCTTTTAGATCTGAAAATACAAAAAATTTACTGTAAAACTCTGTCATTGTGAAGGAGAGAGGAATGAGAAGGTGGGAGCACTTGTATAAACGCTGGGGCTGAATGCACGTGCATTTTCTTGAATCCTAGCTCTGTCTTACAATTGGTGTGTGGCCTGTATGCTAAAGTTTGTTAATGTGCAACCTGGGCCACCTAGGCCAGGATTACACCTGTAATCCTAGTGCTCTGAGAGGCCAAGGCAGGAGGATCCTCTGAGCTCAGGAATTGGAGACCAGCCTGAGCAAGAGCGAGACCCAGTCTCTACTAAAAATAGAAAACTTAGCCAGGCATTGTGTTGGGCACCCATAGTTCTCGGTATCCAGGAGGCTGAGGCAGGAAGATAGCTTAAGTTGCTTTGAGCTAGACTGACACCATGCACTCTGTCATGGACAACACAGTGAGTTTCCAAAAAAAAAAAAAAAAAAAAGTGCAAACTGAAGGAAAAATGACAAGTTTATATGGTTCTTGTGAGCATAAATAATAGATGTGAAACTCTTGGCATAAAGCAGCACGAGTGATGATTTAATTCCCTAATTTTCCAACTGTGTCTTCTTAATGATGTGCAGTAAATTTGTAAGAATTTGGTTTCTATAAACGCAAACAGAATTGTTCTTCTGATTCATAAGAGAAAGGGTGGTGGTGAATTCTTCTAAATTATTTGCCAGGATTTACATGAAAATCCCTGTGACTTCATAATGCTACTTTCTCATGCACTGCTGCTAATTAGATTGCTAGAATGCTTTTCACAGACTCCCACTGTCGCCCCAGAGTCCCTCAAATCTTTTTGTTTGTTAACATGAGTTAACATGAACAGTGAATGTTCACCCAAATGGTGGTTTTTAATAAGGAAGATATAACAGTCTGTACTCACATTAAAAGTTAAATGTGAGTGAATATTTACTGTGGGTTTGGGGTTTTTGTTTGTTTACTTTTTGTGTTTTGTTTTCTTTTGTTTTTTTGAAAGGAAGGGGAATGTTTTCACCGCATGCTGGGATCGAACTCCTCCCACTTCCCAAGACTGGGCCCTGTAGAGTGAGCCCTCTGGGTACCTGGACTCTGGTTGTTGATTGGAGGGAAAAGTCCACTGTGCTTTTGTGAGACTGTGATCAGCCTGTTCTCCTTCTAAAAGTAAAAATGTCACTGGACTGGGTTAAACAAGAGAGAAAGGCTTTATTCAAACACATCACAGCAGAGAGAGATTAGGCTCAATTCCTCCCGAACAACAGGCTGGAGAGTTTTCAACAGCTTGGGTAGAGGCAATCTTGGGCCCCATTTGTTTTCTAATGGGTTTTCCTCAAAGGAAAAATACTTTATCACCTCTTCACACCAGGAGGCAGTTCTACAACTTGGATCAATGTACCCACTGAGGTTAGGTTCCCACCTACTTTCCCTTTGAGACCTAGAGGTGGGGAAGATTGCTTCTTTTGATGCTTACAATTCAAAGAGTTGGTTTCCAGGCCCTGGAGAAACACCTTTCTTGGGTCATAAAATCAAGAAGTCTTTTAAGGAGGTGTATACCCATTTATAAATGGCAGAGAAAGATGCAGATTGCAATTCGTTTTCTACAGTACCCAGTCTTTAAAAAAGGGAGGTCCTAAGCCTGTATGAGGAAGAAACCTGGCATCTGAAGTTTAGGAAATCTGAGGGGAACCTGTGGGTTTCTTGGTCAGCCTTGAGGACTTAACTAATGGAAACCACCAGAGCACTTTTATCCTGTGTAGTGTGGTGTGGAAAATCTCACAGATTGGGTGGTGCCTGTGGCTCAGTGAGTAGGACGCCGGCCCCATATACTGAAGGTGGCTTGTTTGAACCTGGCCCTGGCCAAACTGTAATAAAAAATAGTGGGGCATTGTGGTGGGTGCCTGTAGTCCCAGCTCCTCAGGAAGCTGAAGCAAGAGAATCACCTAAGCCCAAGAGCTGGAGGTTGCTGTGAGCTGTGATGGCACAGCGCTCTACCAAGGGCAACAAAGTGAAACTGTCAAGAAAGAAAGAAAGAAAGAAAGAAAGAAAGAAAGAAAGAAAGAAAGAAAGAAAGAAAGAAAATCTCACAGATTACATTTAGTGGCAGTGGACATAGTTTAGCACACGTCATTTGTCACAAATACACCATGTCTTCCGTTACCTCCCTGCAAGCACTCGTCCAACCAGTAGTGACAGTGCCGACTAAGGAGCAGCTAGAGAGGTCACACCAAGTCTAAGGTGACCAGGCATCCCACGTTTGGTGGGACAGTCCCAATTTTTAACAATTTGTCCCGTGTCCCAGGACGTTTTAAAAAAGTCCCGATTTTTAACAACTTGTCCCGCTTCCGTGGCATTTTTAAAAAGTCTGATTTTTGGAAAGAATGCATGACAAGCCAGGGAACAATGGGAGAATGGGAAGGGAATATACGGTTTTCAGCTGCCATGTGGTTATTTTGCCAGGATATAAGTTTTATATTATTTTTGTTAATTTTATAATGTTAAACTTTAATAATAACAAATAATTGTTGAGAACTGATTATCAAGAACTGCTTATCAAAGTTTGCATTGGTGATCAGTTGTTAGAATTTGACGAGAAATATGCCAAAGAATAAAGTAATACTATACATAATTTTTTTATATATAGTATTTTTTAATTGAAATTAAAAAATATATATTACAATACTATTTTTGCATTCTATGCAAATTTTTGTTGCTGTGTATAGACCAAATTTTTAATTAAGACCTCCCCCATCCTCCGGGTCAATGGTGTCCCACTTTACCAATGTTAAAATCTGGTCACCTTAACTAAGTCATAATATTAACCAGGGATCTGGTGAAGCAAATGTGGTCTTCACTGTGAACGCTGATCGGAGGGAATATCAACGGTGCTTAAGTAAAACTATGATCAGCCTGTTTCTTTGTAAAAGTAAAAATGTTTTTCAGGTCCATCTAAATGCTGAGAATGCTGGAAGCCTGTTTAGCATTAGAGTGATCCCAAGCCCCTCTGCAGTGAGTGACTCTGTAAGGTCAGGGATTCCCAGCATCTTGTGGGCCTGTGTTCTGCCATGGTGCCATTCCAGTGATGGCCATTTAGGTGACAGAGGCCACATTTAGTACACTTCACATGTGATGCTTCTGTGCAGTGCTGGCTGAGGGCAAGAGTGGTCAGTTAGCCCACAGCTCAGTGCATCAGCAGAGGGAAGAACACCACTGTTAGGGTGCAATTTCATCCCCCCAAATTTGCCTGTTGATGCCCATGTAATTTAGAGACAGGACCTTTAGGGAGGAGATTAAAGTCGAGTGAGGTCATAGCAAGTCCTCATCTAGTGTCTTCCTACAAAGAGAAAGAGATGGCAGAGATCCATCTTTCCCTGTGTGCTCACAGAGAAAGGACGGTGGGAGCTCACTGCAAGGACCTGTCTCAGCAAGCCAATGGGGAAGCCACACAGATACTAATCCTGTGGACACCTTGACCTTGGATGTCCAGCTTCTAGAACAGTGAGAAATAAGTTTCTCTTGTGTAAGCCATTCAGTCTTGGTATTTTGTTTTGATGGCCCTAGAAAACCAACACAGCCACCTTTGTCGTTAGCCTTGGAATTCCAGCCAATAGCTACCTGTAACTCAGTTTCCTTCTTTAAATGTGGACTTCCTGTTGTAAGACAGTAATAACAGATGTATTACTCGCTCCCTGGCAAGGAGGTGATGAAGATTAAGTTAAAGATATTGGAGCACCAGGCCCTGGCACACAGTAAGTGCTCCATACACAGGATTGTTATATGCATCAAAATTGTTTGATGAATGAAATCAAATGAATGAAAGAAAATGAAGATTTTAAAAAATATATTTTTGTGTTTTTTACCCCCTCTCAAATAAATGCACTTTTGTTATGCCACAAACAGATTTCTCTCCCTGGAGATATTTTCTTCGCAAGTTTGGTTTACCACATTTCAAAAAATGTAGAGTGAATTGACAAACAGGCACCTGTTTCCACAATACACTTTTAGTGGTAATTTGGGAAGGAAAATGCTGGGTAAAAATGACAATGATGATCCTGATATGTCATGGCAGGTCTTAAAGACCAGGTGTCACTTGTACTTTGATGGCTGTTTATTCAGACCGCTGAACAGTAAATTCAGTGGCATGATCTTGACCTCACGATGGGTAACTTGATCAGTCTGCAGCACCTGCGTTACTCGGTTTCAGTCAAGTGGTTTTAAAGATGAAAAAATACTGGGAAAGTTACTTGAAATTATTCACCATTTAAATCTATAAATTTTTAAGTTTTCCTATGATTTTGCTGCTTACAGGGTGACATGAAACTAGACTCACACAGTTTGTTTGTTGTCCGTAAATTCTAAGGAGGTTACTGTTCACATTCTGCTGAACATGGAGCTGGGTTATAGATCAAGCTGTTGCTTAAACTGCCTGACAGACGGCTGCCCAAAATTCCCCTGATTGAGGCTATTTGGAAAATATGCTTTAAAATTAATTTAATGTTATAGTTAAATATTCCTAGTGAGTCAAAATAAAGTATAATTTAGCACAATGTCAATTTAGTCAGATTTAATTATGGAAGATGAGATAGAGGAAAAACCGACAAGCTTGGATTTGGTGTCATCATGGACATTTAATCACCACATTCTGCTGTGACCTGTGCATGTATCATAAAATGGAGAAGGATACAAATATAATCTGAACTATTAAAGAATTTTTAAACATGTTTGAGTCTGGGGGAAAATGTTTGCAAAAGACGTAGTGATTTTTTTTGTTTCTCCTTTTGGACCTAATATTTTCATGGTAGAATTTATGCAGTATTGAAAAAAATCCTTTATTGACAATTTGTTTACCTTTGTGTAAAGAATAAGCACTAAAATAAAGAGGATAATGGGATTTTTTTTTTTTTTTTAGGGTTTGCTAATGATCTGGGACTATTCTGGGGTCTGTCATCTTGAAGAAGCACATACGTACTAATTTAAGCAAATAACATGATTTCCTGGCAACTGAACTGCAAGTAATGGGGTCATAATTATCAGAACACGGGGCCAACTACCCATGGTAACAAAGAAGTGTGCTGATTTTATACTTTTGACTTATATATATTTATTTTTTTAAGTAGTGAGTTCATTTGCAATTACACTTACGTGCCATGGAATATAAAGAAATAAAATTACTCCCCCCCCTTTTTAACAAAAAGAAGCATTTAAACTAAATTAAAGCCTAAAATTATGCCCTCTTTTCTATTTTGCTTAATTTAGCTATTGGGGACCAAGGATTTTTCTCATTGTAATAAAATAATGCTATCTTGTGGCACCCTGTGTGTTGACACTGTTAATAACAGTTTATTGTCACTCTAGTTTTGTCCCTACGCCGTTGCTGACCACACTGAAGACAAAGTAGCTGCATGATAGATAATATGGAAAAAATAATTTTACTCTATCAGTGTTAATTAGAATCATTGTATTACTAGGTTGAAATTATGAAGACGTGGTTTATATTGGTTTGTAGTATTGTTTGGCATTAACACGCTTGAAGAAAAGAAGTTTAACACTGCCATACAGCGTCCTAATTAATGCAGCACTGATCAAGTTCTCTTGGGGGGAAAAGCTCCATAAACAGTTTCTTTTTTTTTCTCTGCTTACAATATTTACAAAGTAAAGAGTAAGACACTATGATGCAAAGATCTGTATTTCACCCTTCTTTGGAAAGTTAATAAAACCATTTAAATAATACTGTCTGATTACAGACCTTAAATTTTTATCTTAAAACTATATTTAGTTGAAGCCTTGCAGATTTTGTGCAAACTCTTTTCGTCTCCTGGGTTTTTCGGTAACAGTGTTTTGAGTTGAGACTTAAATCATATCACATATATTATGCAAGCTGTGGTCCCATTTGGTGGTGCCTTATTTCATTAGCTTGGTGCCATTTTAAGGACTTACTCGGTATGGGATTTTGCCTTCTTCAGATAATAATTTTCTAAGAAGTATTGCATCACCCTATCTGTTCAAAAAGAACATTAATACAATAAAACTGTAGGGATCGGAAATAGGAAAGACTTCCAATTTTGTGAAAATAAGTTTTAGAATGAAGTTATAATGCCAGTTATTTGCTTTGGATGAAACTTTTCTGAAGAAAATGGTAAGCACTGTCTCCTGTGACCCTGTGTTACTCACCAAATTATAGGAACAGATTCACTGGAAAAGCCACTGTGTTGAATGGGAGGATGGAGCCAGAGATGCAGAAAATACGGCACCTGCCTGTAAAAAAATCTAAAAATACTAGTACCACAATATATTCTAAACAAAAAAGAGCTCATAGAAGCATAGTAAATTCCACAAGGTTTTTGAATATTTTATGTCATTATTTTACAGACTTTATTTCACAGATTTAAAAATATCACTTCAAGCCCTGTTGAGCAGAAATGACATCTGGGAATGTGGGATGTAATAGAGGGCCATCATGCTATATTAAAATTTGTGACGATATAATCTTGACTTTTCTTTTTAAATGTTATAGTTACAATTATTTTTATTATAAAAATTTCAATTTAAAGCTACTCCACATAATTAGCAAAATTAATACGCTTATCATTTCTATGATTATTTTGATTCTATACTGGAAAAGAAAAAAGAAAAACAAAATTCATGAAATGATAAAAAAAGGTAAGGACAATGTTTTAATTCATGATTTCCATTAAATAAGGAAAAACCAGAAATATGGTATTTATGTTGTGATATCATTGGCCATGAGCACAAGAAACCCATAACGTCAGTACCCACAGAATTGTATTAAATTATTCCACGTGTACAATGACCATACTATGCATGTCCTAGAAGAGAATAAACTACTTTTAGAGATTATCTGTTTTACACTTAAAAAAAAAATACTTGAATTTTTTTTTTTTTTTGATAGAATAACAGCCCCTCAAAGATGGCCACCTCCTAATCCCTGGAATTTGTCAACATGCTATGGTAATTAGCAGGGAAGAGTTAAGGTAGCAGCTGGGATTGAGGTTAGCAATCAGGTGACTCTGAAACAGCAAGGTTATCGTGGATTACCTTGGTGTGAACCCAACAGGAGGCCAAGAGTTCTTAAAATTGGAAGACAGTGGTGGGATAGCAGAGAATCAGACAAATGTGACCTGAGAAAAAAGCTCAGAATTGGGGCTTGAAGATGGAGGCAGAGCCGGGAGGCAGGGCCTGTGGTCATGCTCTAGAAGGTAGGAAGCAGGATGGGGCTTCCGTCCTGAGCCCGCCAGGACCGCAGGCTTGTCGGCACTGGAGTTTAGCCTAGAGAGACTCATTTTGGATTCTCAAATGTGGGCTGTAAGACAACATATTTGTGTTGCTTTTAAGCCACTGAGTTTGTAGGCATTTCTAAGGCAGTGATAGAAAACTGATACAGTTTGGTAAATACTTTCGATCGGACATATGTTAAAGTCCAGAACACTCCCTTCTGGAACCGTCAAACTTTGCAAGATGTTTCTCAGAATGATGTGTACAACTTTCCAGCATCCAGGGGCACAGTTTCTTGGCATCGAATGCCACATTTTTTTTTTCAAGAGCAACTAAATAGAGAATTCCTAGTTATTAGCTCAATTTAAAATTTTTAAATTTTGAAAAGTAACTTTTTGTTTTCAATTCATCTTTATAGTCATACACATTTCTGTTTAAAAATCTATTTAAAGACACAAACCATTTAAAAACTTAAAGTCAGATTTCTATTTTAAGTTCCAGCTGGCCTTCAAACTGAAGGGAATGAAGAAGTAACAGTTTTACTTTGCCTCTGAGCAAGGTACCTACCTAGCTCATGCCGTGTCTGACACCAGTTTTACTAGATATCAAGTTGATACAATTCATGTCCTTTCAATTAAAAATGTTACATTGTATGAATTCATTAAAATATCAATTTCCCATTGGCTTTTAGATTTCTTTTGAAAAGTCCTAGTGTAGGCAATTCCAACAACATACTATGCCGTCCTTTAGGAATAATGAAAATAGAATCTATTTATCTATTTCTTTGGTATTCACAAAGTCTTCCTGAATATCTGCTCACTAATCATTGCCGCTCAGGCATCCTCATTAGGTTTGCTGATTATCTTACAGTCTCTTTTGGTTCTGTGAGATCTTTTATGTTCTTGAAAAGGACCAGCTAAAAAATTGCACACACTAAGATATATACACCAGATGCGGAAGCCACCCCGGGATGACTGCATCGTGGACAGGAATCCATCACCGCCCGGCAGCCTCTTCATTTTGCTCCCCTGCTCCTGTGGAGTGCACCTGTGGAGTGCACCTGTGGCATGCTGGCACTCTATGCAGAAGCCGTTTTGGAGACTTCAAGATTAAAGCTGCTGTTAGATATTTCTTCTTTCATATAAGCCTTTTGATGTTTCCCCCTCATACTATTACAGTCCAGATCCTAATCTCAATTTTTTTGTTACTGCTTTTCCATCTTCCTTGAAATGGTATCTGCTTCAGAGCTCGGAAGAAAGGACCAATTGTAGTAGCTTACATATCCTTTGTATTCTAACGGGATCAATGTGACAATAATATCCCTATGCTATGCTCCACTTTGCCCCCCTCTGGGCACTTTCACACAAGGATCCTGGAGCACTTTGCCAAGCAATGACTGGTGTCCCCAATATGTTTTCAGAAGAAATGAGGACTTAGGAGAAAAATCAGTTCATGACATGCTGAAATGCAAGTCCCTCTGGGAGAGGTGCCTCCATAGCACAACAGCAGTTTAGCGCTTTCTTTTGACACTCACCTTTTAGAAATGAGATTTTATAGAAAATATTAATTAATGCCTTCATCCAATATTTTTTCACTTGTTTCATGCTTACTGTCAGAAAGTATACAGGATACTAGGTATAGATTGACAAGTAACACAAATAAAATCTCTGTCTTCACAAAACGTAAAGTACAAAGCCCTGGGGCACTCGATGGTGTGTATCTGCCTCTCCTGCTGGACTTTATTGTAGGAAGGACTGCCAGACCCGACTCCAGCATTTCTGAGTCAGTACGTCTGTCTGCCCCTGGGCCATGAATCTTTGTTTTGTGTGATGCCAAAGCTCTTTGAGACAACTGAGTTCTTAATTGTACTGTTGTATTGCCTGTGGTAAGTGGACATTTGAGCATGTAGCAGAATAGAATGTAAAAGTTGCTGTCAAAAAAGCAAAGAGGGAAAAAAGATGAACACGAGAGTTTACATTAGAGCAAGCTCCAGAGGAGTTTGTTAGACGGGGGTCAGTCTGGTGAACCGTCAGACCCACCAAGGCAACAGAATGGAGAGGGGAAGTTAAAACCATATGGGCTAGTGCTGGCTGTTGGGCTTTGTGGGAGGCCAAAAGAAAATTTAGATGAAATAATCTAGGCAAATTTCTAGATATTACAGGTATTACACATTAATTAAAGTCTGCTAAATCTGCAGATCCTTGCTTTGCTTCTGATCAGGTTAACAGGACAGAAAAGAAAAAATGCAAATTCAAACACAGATGAATACTAAATATTTCACTGTTTGCCTTCGGCTAGTCTTTTGTTGGACACAATATGGATATGGATTTCACAGATTTAATTTCCTGTATGGTTGTATACTTCCCTCTGACTAAAATTTATTCTGAGGTCTGCTGGTAAATGTATAACCATCAGCATGAAGTGAGGTGAGGAGCGGATCTCTTTTATAGAGTTTGCTGTAGCCCATTTCAAGTAACCAACATTTTAACAACATTCTCTTGTAAAATTCTTGAAAATTTAGCAATCAGCTCTTATGAGCCAGTGTAAGCTGCATCTTGATCATTTTCCCTTAAGTCGGGTCATTTAACTTAAACTGATGCATTTTATGGTAACGAATAGATTCATATATTTGAAAGCATATATGTATTTACTTCAAACTTGTCATTTTAACAAAAAAGCAACTTATTGTTCAAGGAAATCCTCAATTATTTAAAATTCTGATAGCTAAAATGTCACAAAAAAGACATAAGTGGACTTGGTAGAGTTTGAGACGACTTTTAACATCTTCCACTCAAAGGCAGGCAAATATCATGCACTTACCTTAACTGAGTCCTTAAATTCAGCTGTTACTGTTCCCATCATATTTTCAGAATTTGATTTTCTTTTAAGTGTATTCACCTACCCTTTTGGGTACCAGGCAACATGGCTGGCTCTGTAGACAACTTCATGCATAAGACTCCCACAGATGTTACCTAAAGAGGGCCAATGTGTCAACACAGAGTAAGATGTATGTGGTGTGTGTTACTGAGAGGCAAGGGCGCTGCCTCACAAAGGAGGCAGGGATATTTGGAGGCAGCCGCCAACGTTGTTTATATTCTCTCAGGCATGGTATGGCTCCCTCAAGACTGGTTCACCTGGTAAACACATTCACAATTCCAAAAGTGGTTCTTTGACTTGGGACGTCATGAACATAAAAAGCAATTATGTATGAGACAGACTGAGATGATACTTGTATCCATACACTGTAATGGGAACTATAAGTAGTTTTAAAATTTTGAGTATTCACATTTTCTTGCTCTTAGGTATATTTCCTCATGATGATAATCTATGATCATTTGATTTATATGTGTATAAAAGTAGCAAAAATCATTTTGACAATGATTATTCACATAATGTATGATATAACTTCAGTAAATGAGAAGTTATCAAACGAGTAATTGGTGATAATTGATAATCACAGATAAGATGAATAATACAAGATATTTCAGAATAGAGTGCATGTCACGATACGTGAATGGGTAAGCATCTGTCTTTCCTAGAAATTGTGGGTGGACCAGATAATTTCTGAAAGCCATTTTTAATACTGTCAATCCACAAATACAGTTCAAATTGTTTTATAACACTTGAGACAGCTATTCAGTTTATTAAATTCTGAGTTTTTACAACATAAAAGAGTATTTGCTATTAAAACAAGTTCCTATTTCTGACTCACGGATTCCATACAATTTTGCTAACAGTCACCAAAGGCGTCCTTTGAGGTATCATCAAGACTCACCTGCGTATCTGGCTGCCCTGCGGGCCAGCCTGGCCTTCCACCTGTGCTTCCCATGTCTGCCCCGGGAGTCACGTGGTTTCTCCACCACTGTCAAGTTGCAGGGCTGCCCTGAAAACAGGACACGTTTTCACCACTTTTCAATCATAGAACAGGGTCAGTAATTCCCAGGTGATGTTAGTTTCTTCTAAGTCCCAGGTCATTTATTTTTTGCATTTATGTGAATGTCATTCAGTTAGTCCCCAAAATGTATAAAGCATTTATCAATGATTATGAATGGAAGTGGATATAGGCCTACTATTTTAAATTTAGAATTTTTTAATTCACTTTTACTTTTAGATTATGTATGTATATTTACTACTAAAGTTTTAAACATTAAAAAAAATTAATGACACAGAGTTAAAGGAGTTTTGAACTCCTGTAGTAAATAGGCAAAGTTGATTGCTAAGTTGAGTTAGCTCTAACTCTTGAGAAGCCTTTGAGAATAATTTTTTTCTCTAGTAGCATCTACAAGGGGTAGTCAAATTATCAGTGTACATTTCCATAAGGGTGACAGGGATAAGTACATCACTTTGCAAATACAAAGCCTCATATTGATAATATAAAACTTCTTAACCCATCTTGTGATAATAAATCGTCAACTAGCCCTGACAGGGGAAAGGGTGTTTTGATTAGTGATATTGATTGGTGATATTCATGGTGTAAATACTCCCATTATGGCTGACTTTAAGCTACCAACATATTAATGTGGATTCAGTAGACACAGAGCAGTGAAAAGATGCATTATTTATACTTTACAGGTACATAGAATAGAACTTCTAGAATATTCTTAACAGTAAAATGTAGTATAAACCTATTTAGAAGTGATGGCTTTTGAATGTCATCTTTGTTTTACTATAATTTATTTGATTATAAATTTATATAATTAAATTTTTCACAATGTCTGCGTTCAATGACTGGCTGACAAAATCCTTGAAACTTTCCATCAGTTCTCATGTGAGTTATGAGTCCCTCCAGTACACCAGTACCTGAGTTAACAGGGAGTCTAAAGGCAATGCATTTATGTTATAAATTATGTTTAAAATATTTCAAGTAAATTTAATATGCTGCGTATTTAGAAGCAATAGACCCTCTAGTGCCATTGGGTGGTATGTGCCGAGGACATTGTTTATTTCGTCCTTGGTATGTGAGCATGTGTGGGGAAGTTGTGTGTAAACACCGTAGCACACTATAAAATGAATAGCTGTGGTTCTTAAAAGAACACACTTTTGAAACTATCCAAAGTACGACTTTCAAAGACACCTATTTCATTCTTGCCTTTAACTTTTAAGAAGTCATCCTTCAGGGCTTGTTTTTGTTAGGTTTTATGCCAGACTGCTTTTCCCCAAACTTTTGTGATCACTGTTTTGCACTCTTATAATCTCCTGTATACTGAAGGGCTGTGGTTATTACCTTTCATAGGAAGGCTCTGTGTTGAGAGCCAGTTATGAGTTTCTGTCCCAGCGGATCACGCGATGAAGTTGAAGCGGGCTGTCATCCAGAGCTGGACAAGAGCCTCAGATGGGGAGTACAGCAGTGCCATGGATTATTGATAGAGTAATATCTGCAGTTCTGATGACAGATTTGATGTCTTCTTTGCTGGGTTTCTAATATTAAGAAATATTTCCGGTAGCATATCATCCTACTGACTTATTTTGAGTGTACATGCTGATTTAGATTTCTGGTTTTTATTCTGATAATGAGGACTCATTAGTTCTTATTCTGGTGATGAATAACTCTGTGCAGAGTGTCCAAATGATACAGGAACAGCAAACAATTGAGCAGAAATGTAGGTCCTTAATAAATCTGTGAACAGTAACAGTGGCAACATTTAGGTATCTCACAATCATCATTAATCATTTAAATAAGAAATATTTTTCCTGTTTAAATAATAATTTCCTGAATAATGTACATGTCCTCAAAAGTTAGCAATGGTTTCACATGCACCTAAACAGGAATCAAGAGGCAAGTAGTTAAAATAATACTTTGTTTTATTTTGTCTTTTGCTGACAAGCAGATTGATGCATTGGCACAACCAAGAGACACCGTTACAATTCAAAAATATTTTCTGGGTTGGCATAAACCTTTAATTTGTTCTTTAATGCCACACTAAGGCAAAGCTACTGTCAAAAACAAAAAAGAGAAAAACCATGGTAAAATGCTATTTTAAAAACCTGGTTCTGACATCTCCCAGGAAACTGAAAAATCATTCCATTTAGAACTTTCTTATGAAAAAAAGAAAGAAAAAGAATTTTCTTATGCTATGATTTTATACATTTTTTATATTGTCATCATTATGTCTTACTATAAGATTAGAAATTATTATAATGTCACAAGGAAGAAATCAAACTCTGCAAATGAAACAAGATAAATATGAGGTTAACAGAGAGCCCAGAATTGACGAGGGTTGCTATTTCTGTGGGAAATTCAGTGGTTCCCTCTCCCCCATTTTTTCTTTTTCTTCACAGGAGAGCTAGTCAGGTACAGGAAAAAGAGGCTGAAATATGCTAGAAGACATATTTTTTTCTTCTCAGAAAGCATGGTTCTTTGGGACTATACGTTACATAATTATCTATTTCCTCCTCCTCCCTTTACATACAACCAAACACAGCAGGATCTCTGTAAGTTGCACTCCTGGCACTGCACCTAACAAGCCTGTCGGTTCACGGAGGTGGTCAAAATTAGGAACCAGGCCCACATACCGAAATTGATGACACACCATTGAGTCAACGTATGGAAGCTAAAGTACGAAGTTCAAGTATTTATGCTTGAACATAAGGCACACATCTTAGAAAAATGAGGAAGGCATCTTACTCATCTCTTAAGTTGATTCTATGAAATTTAAAACTTATATAGGCATTCATTGATAATATATTGATCATTGAAGTATCTATCTGTGTCAGCCAGTTTTAGTTAAGTTGAGACACAGTAATAACTGAGCTCTGTGTTTTAGCAGCAATAGAACTGAGATTATTTTATACTTGATGCTTACATGAGTTGAAGGTTTGCTGTGGTTTTGTCCTGTATCTTACTAAAGCTGAAGGTGGAGTCACTGTTCTAGAACATACCGTGTCATAATCAGATGGCAGAAACAAGCTTCTACCTGAAAGTTCCACAAGTCATTTCACACACACGTTTCATTGAGCGAGGGAAGTCGCAGGCCAGTGTCGATGTTTCCTGGGTGGGAAGTACACTTCTCCCACAAGACTTAGCCTGATGGGGCTGAGTAGTGACTCTTCCTAGAAAATATAATTCACCATATTGCACAACTTCTATTGCTGGATACACGTTTGTTAGATAAAAACTGTCATAGGCTTGTGGATGCCCAACTTTGTAACATGGTGCTCAGGGGGGCTGCAGAAAACTCACAGTATTTTCCCCACATGACTTCCCTCAGCCAAAAGAAATACCTGTGTGTTAAGAAGTTAGGTCTAAACAACTTAGACCCAAATAGCCACAGCTATTTTAAATTTTTGAGAGAAACACACAGTGATGATCTATTGAACACAGCACAAATTGTTGGTTCATGATAATTCATTGTTTCAACATTATCAAGTTGGTCTTTAAATGCTGCCTGTGTTTGCAAAGCTGGGTTTTTCATGGTTGCTGTGATAAAAAGCAAGAATCACCCGAAAATCCCTACAGACCAGGAAAGGCTCGTTACTGTATTCCATCAGATTCCAGGACTTAGCGGCTCTGCTGGACCAGTGTGACACACCCACATCCCATCACTCGTAATAATGGTTATTTAAGAATTCAATTCTTGTCTTCAATTCCAGGGCATTGTCTTCAGTGGCTACTACATTGTTAGGATATGTGTGCGTGTTCGGTTGTTCAGACCTCACTATCTAGCACAGGTGTTTATTTTAGCTAAGGGTTGTCATGTGGGGAAAATACTGAAACTTTTAAGAGTCCCTTGAACTGGCTCGGCGCCTATAGCTCAACCGGCTAAGGTGCCAGCCATGTATACCTAAGGTGGCAGGTTCGAATCCCCAGCCCGGACCCACCAAACAACAATGACGGCTGCAACCAAAAAATAGCCAGGCATTGTGGTGGGCGCCTGTAGTCCTAGCTACTTGGGAGGCGGAGGCAGGAGACTCGCTTGAGCCCAGGAGTTGGAGGTTGCTGTGAGCTGTAATACCACAGCACTCTACCCAGGGAAACAGCTTGAGGCTCTGTCTCAAAAAAAAAAAAAAAAAAGTCCCTTGAACTGGCAAAGGTTGGGAACCTCTGCAATAGAATTAAAATGGTAGTTGAAAATTTGCCCTTCCCTTGAATCTTTTAGGAGTCAGATCTATGTTTTATTTCCAAGTGGAAATTGGCTTGATTCAACCTCTTTGTACAAACTAAGTTGGCCTGATGTTTGATAGTTAACACCCGTCATAAGATGGGCACCTACAATTCAAAGCATATGTGGGCAATACGAAAACTGAACCTAGCAACACTGGGCACACATATGCTTTGCTTCAAGATAAAATTTTGAATTAGTTCAAGAACTTGCAAGAGTACTTGATTGGCACCTCAAAATCTGATCCATTACTAATGAAATTCTTCATTCACCAACGAGTGCTAATGATCACCTCCTAGGGGTATGCAGTGAGACGGTTTTTCACAGATGCCTAGTAAATGTGCCCTTGATATATATTTCTATTTTGAAATGTTTGTGTCCAACAATGTAGGCCTAATCTTATCTTAGGTTGCCTTATCTTACTGATGTTAATGAATCGTTAGGACCTAAAAATTGCTGATGAAATTATTGTTCCATCTTTCCTTCTCCAAGATAAGCAAATATCCTGTGAAGCACAGACTCCACACATACAATTTTCAGTTGCAGCTGAATCATCTGTTTTAAAGGATCAGTCTGGAGGAGGCTTCAGTCTGGTTTCACAGGTGTTCTCAGAGATTTGGTAATGCTCTGTATTATTACTGGATCACCTAATTTCTATTTATTTTAACAAATTTAAAAATTGAAATAGACACACGACATTTAAAGACTATATAGGTCTTAAATCAAGTTGGATGTTAAAACTCAGATGGCCTAGGTCAGCGGTTCTCAACCTGTCAGTTGCGACCCCTTTGTGGGTCTCCTGCATATCAGATATTTACATTACAATTCATAAAGAGTAGCAAAATGACAGTTATGAAGTAGCAATGAAAATAATTTTAGGGTTGGGGGTCACCACAACATGAGGAACTGTATTAAAAGGTCACTGCATTAGGAAGGTTGAGAATCACTGGCCTAGGTGATAACAACATATAAAATCATGCTGTATTCACATGGGTATCAATTATCCATTTCTATTCAAGATTTCTGACTGACCAAAACCACAAAACTATGGCACACTCTACAGATGAGGAGACAGATGTACAATCTAACAGTACTATTCAGGGAGAGGACCCACACTCTACAGATGAGGAGACAGATGGACAATCTAACAGTACTATTCAGGGAGAGGACCCAC
>NW_003852422.1:6052489-6056260 GCF_000181295.1 Otolemur garnettii
AGGAGACAGATGGACAATCGAACAGTACTATTCAGGGAGAGGACCCACACTCTACAGATGAGGAGACAGATGGACAATCGAACAGTACTATTCAGTGAGAGGAACTGTACACTTGATTTTGTTTTGAGAGTACATCAAGGAAGAAAAAGTTAGCACCTTACCTGGACTTCACTGTTCCTGAGAACTTTCCAGATGCCTCAGCTTATGGTACCTAAGTTGTGGCAGGCACCTTCTGAAACAAAGAATTTTTCCAGATGGAATAGCTAAGATGTAGCTGGGAATTGCGTAGCATCCACAGCAACCGGGCTGCAGGGTCAGAAGAGCTGGGAGTGATAGGAGTGGCGGGAAAGGAATAGGGGAACCCAACCGGAAACAGGTGCGCATGTGTCCTGAAAATATCTGGTCTTTTCACTATAATGCAGGCCGCTGACCAGTTTTAGGGAGCAGTAACTGTGTCTGTAATTTAGTTGTGACGTTCTCTCAGTGGTGGTAACACTGATAGGAAAGGAGGGTCTGATGGAGCCGGGGATGACATTCAAATTCCCTGACAATCCAGACATTTGATTACTTATATACCCTATAATTACGCTTGGCATCTATGGGGAAATAGGAGGTCAGCTGCCTTCCCAGGCACGTAGGCCATTTCAGTTCAGTGGACACCCCAGATGTCTACTTCTTCTTAGGTAAGGAGAAAACAGAAGACAGAAGAGAAGAGAAGAAAAAAAGAGAGGGAGAGGAGAAATTTTCTAATTGTGTCAGCTTAAATCAAATGAACAGGAAAGGGGAAAAAAAGAATGCGTGCAAGTTTTATAAATTGGAGAAGAATTTAAATGTTGATTGCTTGACTATCTTTATTTTCCCTGTTGATAGTATAAAAATTAAAAATTAATATCTAATTGATATTTTAACTTGTTTTAGTAATCTTGGAAATATAATAATGGTAATAACGTGATTGAAGTTAGAGATATAAGCTATTTTTAACTTAGAAATTCTTTAACTGTTTATGAATTTATTCTTACATATCTAAAGCTTACCATTGATAACATATTAATAGGATGTACATTTCAAGATAGCTGGAAGAGAAAATTTGGAGTGTTTCCAGTATAAAGACACGGTCAATTTTTGAAGTGATAGATATTGATTACCCTAATTTGATCATTACACATTGCATGCATGCCCCCTGATATTACATGTACTCCATAAATATGGAGAATTATTATGCATCAAAACAATTTTCTAAAATGAATATATAAGCTTTGTGAATCACACCTGATTTTCTGTTTGCTACTGTGCTATGTAACACAAGCAGAAAAACAATTTGACACTGCATCACTGACCTGGTCATTCTACCTGCAGTGTTTTGAAATTTCATTCTGTCCACCAGGCCACTAGACATTGAAAGTTGAAAGAAAAATACAGTAAATGTCGTGGTTAGCTTGAAATTTCTGAATAGATTTTTAGATCATATCTTGTAGAGCTAATTCATAACTCAGGCGTATATGGGGGACAACATTTTAAATATCTTGGAGCTAATATAAATTCAAGTTGTATATCATAAATTGACCTAGCTACTACAGAAGTGAAGGAAACCAGGTTTGTCTGGGTGTATAGGGATTCACAGATTGTCCTGTACAAATCAAAGCTGCCTCAAGAGTATCCTTTGGTAGATAACATGAATCTTTCCTCTTGTAATTTTTGTGTAGCTTATTTTTGAAAAAGGATGGATATTTTTGTACCTATTGTCATTAAAATCAAATAAGCATATATAAATAAAATGTGTATAGAATAGCACACACATACATGTGTGTTTCCTTTATGTGTAGATAGACACGTTACAGGTATACATTTAATGAAAGTTTTAAAAACAGTGATTTTTAATTTTCATTTCTCATTGATTTTCTATTCAATCACATTTTTGTTTTATTCCTTTCTCTATCGACTTTCCTATATTTGGTTTTTTCTCTACCTGTCTTTCCCTTTCCCAATCTTTCTCTACTGTAATATAGTAAACCATTAAAAAAGCAGGATAAGAACATTTACAGTTTTCTTACAGATGCCCACTGGGTGCTATAAATGCACAAACTGGCTATAATTAAGGCGCATATTAACTTGCCTTCTGCCACAGAGAGGAACATAAGCAAGCTGTTAATGTGCACTGTGTTGAAACTCTTAACTTGGGGGATGAGAATTAGCTTGCAGTAGTAATTTGGTAAGCACCTGGGAAAATTGCAAGCTTCATTTCTTGCAACGCGGAATATGATTAAAAAGAGAATATATTATTATCATGGGCACCATTAAAATATGTGTAGACAGCACTCCACGATGTTAAAATGGAAATTGGAAGTTGTACTCAAATGTTGAGGATGCTGCATGTTAATTACTGTCTACCACAGTGCACTGCAAGTGCAATTCAATTATTTGCTTTGTCAAGCAATATTTTGATTAACCTGAACTTTAATTTTGTGCATCTAATGTTTTTATGTTGTGATAAAACAGTGGAAAGGTAGGTAGTCCTGCTAAGAGCTCTCTGAAACCACCAGAAGTGTGTGCATTCCTTTTGGAGTCCTCATTTAAACCTATATAGGAAACGTTTCTCAAGTTTAGAGAATTTCTTTTTAAACATCAGATAGGGAACTTTTCTTCTTTAAATGTATTTGGTTATAGTAACTTTTGTTATTTCAAGTAAATTTTTGAGGTGGCATTATTGTGCCCATGTTTGATGTGAAGACACTGGCTGAGGGAAGACAAGTAGTATTCATGCTCCGTGAAGTAAGCCTTCCACATGAGGTCTGCCTTCATCCAGAACTCAAGCCCTATGAGACACTACCTCCCTAAATTTGAAATCTTACCTACTAACTTTAGTATCTTCCAGAAACCTTTGATAGCTCCTGTTTTGTATTTTACAATGTTTCCCCATGAAAATAACTTATTTAAATGCTATCCACATATAACAAAGCCCCTGGTTTCATTTGTAAGTCGCCATACTGGGCAATACATCTGAGTGCTTGACTTCTACTCCAAGCTGGCTGCAAAGAACTAATAATAATCTATCCTGTATTTAGTTTGGCTAATTAATTCTGTTATAGATAATGATGCAATGGTCTACTTTTACATTTAAATAAGATACCCAAAATAATGCACAACATAATTTTTGTAGTCATTTTTTTAACAAAACTTTGTATCTGTTAATTAACTCTGAAAACTGCTTGATTATAACAGTCAAATGCTGTACATGATTTTTTGTTTAAAGAACTTGGTGGTTTAGTTGTATAATCAGATACATAATTGGTTTATTTTGTAAAAATACTACTAATGATACAAAATAAGGCAGAACAAAACACTAATTAACCACAGAGGAGGGACTCACTTACACTGCCTGAGGGGGTACATTAAAATTGAACAGAAGAACTGGGTCAAGGAGTAGAATAAGGAGTCTATTTGCTTAGATAAGGATTTAGGAGTGTTAAGAAACAGCTGCTAGATTGCAAAGTGGCTTATTTCAAGTAAAAGAAGCAAGACTTTCTATGAAATAGATGAGCATTCTAGTATATATTCTTATACCGAATACATAGCATGTCCATCCATCCATCCATCCTTCCCCAGGGGCAGATAAAGTATGTCTTGGTTTCTCTGTTTCTGCTTAGATAGGTTACTCTTTATACACAAAACAAAGCAACAAAAGTGCACATTGAAAATCATGCATAATACTGGTTCTTTAAAAATTAAACCTAATAAAATTTAATACCTTAAATTTTTTTTTTTTTTTTTTTT
>NW_003852422.1:6056363-6083985 GCF_000181295.1 Otolemur garnettii
GCCGCCCGCCACAATACCTGGCTTTTTTGTTGTTGTTGTTGTTGCCGTTTGTCTGGGGTGAGGTTTGAACCCACCACCCTCAGTATATGGGGCCGGTGCCCTACTCACTGAGCCACAGGAACCACCCAAGATTAATATCTTAATTGGGGGTATATTTATAGTATCCTCACTATATGATTTATTTAAAGGAAGTCATAGACAAAAATTATTTTTCTATTAGTAAAATTCAAACTGACAATGTTTTGATACAAAAGCATAATATTTTTAAAAAACAAAATAATATAATTTAGCTTATTTGAAAATTAATGAATAAGTGAGTCAACTTTATTTTATCTGTTCCTAGAAATATTATCTAGAACGGTCAACTTTGATACCAAATGAATAATCTTACATAAAAATGAGTGTATAAAATAAAACAAAACAGCTGTAATTTTACTTATAGTACATGAATATATATATACATATGTGTGGTTATAGACATATATATTCCCTTTTTGTGTTTTCTCAGAGATGATTCTCTATTGCTAAGAATAATTTATATTCTATCTATTGTTTTGAATTTATCATTTCATATATTTAGCAAAGGAAGTGTCAAATTTGGGTGGGAATATCTGGTGAACATCCTTGAGATATAAAATTATAAATCAGAATTATAGATAATACAGCAAGTCATCACCGATGATCTGCAGTTTATATCATGTTAATAATCACATGCTGATTGAACTACATTTCATGTTTTAATGCATAACTATTATATGACCTGTATATTACATACATTTTGATGAAAGCACTTTTTGGCAAGCTCTTAATTGTGCAACACTGTTATATGTATTTTGTGTCTTGATTACTAGCCTATTTTCTGGCATATTTGTGTGTGACTATATAATTGGCATAGAACTAATACAAATTGCCAGAAATACTTTTACTTTTGCATATCTTTGGATAATAAACCAGAGATAATTATTAGAAGATATTTAATCTATATCACATACATACTTGTATGTGCATGACTATGTCAAATGTTCTGAAGATTCACCATTTCCCCAATATGTTATTCTTCATATAATATTATTGTGCTGTATATATAATAATAAAGTTCTAATTCTACTATTATACTTGAGAAAAACTGGAGAGTTATCCATCCTATCACACTTTCTCCTTTATCAATTTATCTTCAGTCTTTATGAAACTGAATAACTATACCCATCAACTGACCTGTGTGCATAGTCTAAGCATGTCTGCCCCCTTTTTCATTAAGTTTGTTGTCTGGTCTAGCTTATAATGACCCTAGTTTGGGAGCAGTAATTAAGTGATTTGGTTTAATAAAAGGCCTTTCTATTTATCCCTGCTAACCAGCTCTCACTGAACAGCTCTCATGAGTTTATAAAATATAAAAAGTGATCTCATGTTTGCAATGGAAATAAATTAAATCTCTCAGCTGAAAGTAGTCTACCATGACAGCTCTATTGAAACTCAACAGTAGAAAATGTATAATTGACATATGCTATTATTTATTTCTATATGCATAAATAACATGTCTCCCCAGCTATACATTCAAAGACTCTAGTATATCCATTCTTCCCACTATCAAATGTTGATTTAGAATTAATTCCTTCATGAGTTAAGAGTTTGGGAGATTTTAGGATGGGGTCAAGGTATTTCTAACATGGCTTGGATGTTGTGATAATTTTTCAGGGCCAGAGAACACACTATCCTGGATGAATGGTTTCCATTCCAGTTCACATCTACCTGTAACCCTGGAACGGGATTGTATTTGAAAATTGCATCACTGCAGATGTAATTACTTGAGTTAAGATGGGTCATGGTCATACTAGCTTAGATGGACCTCATATCCAGTGCCTCTTGTATTTATGGAACAGCCATGTGCAGACACACAGAGAATAGGTTCCCATATGATGACAGAGGCAGAGATCGGGTGACACACCTATAAGCCACAGACGCACCAGGATGGCCAGCACACCACCATGAGCCAGAAGAGAGGCACTTAACAACTGCTCCCACAGAGTCTCCAGAAGATAACAAACCTACTGCCACCTTGATTTCTGGCTTTCAGAACTTTGAGAGCATAAAATTCTATAATTTTAATACAGACAGTGTATAGTCATGTGCAGTGGCAGCCACAGCAAACTAATCAACCAAGTTCATGGCACATGTACAGCCACAACTTCAAACTAATCAACCAAGTTCATGGCACATGTACAGCCACAACTTCAGATCTTAAGAGTCAGACCCTTGATGGCACCAGCCATCATGAATTCTGAAGTTCTATATTAGGGCTGGATTGAAGGTCTGTTTCAGCTCCTGAAGGGTTGTGCCTTTCTGAGCATGTGGTCTCACCTGATAAGTCTATCAACCCCTTCCTAGGAAGCAAGGAACAGGGTCTGACTCCTAAAAAATTCTGTTTTCAAGAGTAAATATGCTGTTTTTGTGACACCTTTGTTTAAATGGAGAATGAATCCTGAGAACTATAAGGCATTTTTATTTATTTTCATACCTTAGGCCTTCCTAATGGGTGTAATTTTTTGTTATTGTTGTCTGTCATTGTAGCTGAAAAACAGGACTCTTATCATCCGTTTTAAATATGAATCAAGCTTGGGGCTACAAATATCATAGTCTCTTTTTGAATATCATGGTCTGATTTTATGACATTAAAACATGTACTAAAAGGAAGAGTAAAAATACATTTATTAAAATGGTTAATTTTGGTAAATGATGGAAAGCCATTGTTACCAAAATTAAATAAAATAAGTAGCACCTAATGAGAATGTTGACAGTTTATTAATTGTGCACATTCCAATCCCCACTTTCTAATAAATATTTTTAGTAGGTATTTTTCCCCCTTGAAGATCCCAATTATTTTTTATGTGACGGCTTTGCTAGTGTTGTTCAGCACAAATATACATTGCTTTGAGCACACCCAGCAAAAATATTTTGCTGATTCTCTCTGATTTTTGCCCTTTATAAAGTTTAAAGTATTTTTAGTACTTTTACTAGTTTTGTCTAGAACAGTTTTTCCCAAGGACATACACATATTATGAAGTTGTGAGATTTTATTTGAAAGACACTTTTTTATTTCTAAAAATACACCAGGTCTTCAATTATTCAAATTCCCTAGTATCGGGAAGACATGTAATCAGTATCTGTGTCAATAATTCCAGCAAGATGCTGGTTGGTCAAGAATATTTTGGTAGTTATTTTCTACACTATAAAAATGAAATGACTAATTTTAATTGGGTGAAGGTTGATTTTATTTCCCCTTTCATGATATCAAATTAAAAATATTCATCACACTTATGTGTTCCATTATTCACAACCCTATGCCAACAGGGTTTTTAGATCTTGAGCTTTTGATTTCAGAAACTTAATGATAGTCTACATGTCTTATTTAAAGCCACATAGAAATGATTATAGCTGGTGCTCTGCTTTGAAATAAGTAGGAAATTCCCAATTAGATCTGGCCTATTGGGACTGACAGAAAATTGGATTTCTAATAAGTCTGCATTAATTTCTTTAGTGATGTTTTCAAGAAGTGACTTGAAGTTTAATCCCAATAATAAAGAAAGCAAAGACAATATTCTTAGACCAAACTAGCGGAGGATAAACAAAATCACATTTCTCATCCTTTTGGTGTGTGTATGTCACATATTAGCTACTTTATATCACAACTATCATTTGATACTAAATAGAAGATTTGATAGCATTTTAAAAAATGGATTAAGATTTGTGCAAAATATAGAGACTCTTTGGTTAATGGCGCAAACTTCTTATTCTGTTCGTGGGTTTTCATTAATCTATTTCATTAATTCATAATTATAACTTAAAGGCATGAGAGTTAAATAGCAAAGATGGGGAGATAGTAATTTGTCTTCATCTCCTTAGAGGCAGCCAAACAGAGCCCACGCTGAGGCTGGAATGACATTTGGATACTGTCACTTCATAGGGGGCAATGCAAGGCCCCGCTTATATGGCTAATGACACAGAGTGAAATGTTTCCTCCTGTAGCTGTGAAATGAGAGGATTGTCCACAGTGGTTTCCAAGGAAATTGTCTGCACTTACACACTCTCTGTGCTCCTGGCATTTGCACCCACTTGTTTAGCATTTCTTGCTGTGTGTGTTCCAGCTGCATGTTCCTGTAAGCATAGCTCATTTATTTTCTTGGCAGTGTATTGATCCAGATTCACTTTTCTAGGATATTGACTATACCATGGCAACAGGAACAGTGAATTCAACTTGCCTAGTATAAGAAAATAATACATTGACCCTGCATTTTTTTTTTATTGATGTGTAACAAATCTATTGGCTTAAAGCAGCACAAATTTATTATCTTACTGTTTCTGTGTATCTTGGTATTCCAAGGCTTCACACAAGGTGCTGGCCAAAGTCTTCTCATCTGGGGGTCTTATTAGAGAAAGTTTCTATTTCCAAGCTTCTTTGAGTAGTTGGCCAAGTTCATTTCCTGTGACTGTAGGGCTGAGGTCCTTGTTTTCCTGATATTGTTTGGTTGGTGACCATTGTCAGCAAGTGGAGGCTGGACCCAGGTCCTTGGCTTGTGGTCCCCTCACAGCAGGGCAGTTTACTTCTTCA
Organism: Otolemur garnettii; assembly: GCF_000181295.1. Lineage (NCBI taxonomy): Eukaryota > Metazoa > Chordata > Mammalia > Primates > Galagidae > Otolemur > Otolemur garnettii. The sequence continues at coordinate 6,060,970 of NW_003852422.1, forward strand.
ATGCCATCAGGACAGTCCCTCTGCTAAGATGGAGTCTTGTTTGGATAATGTAACATTTCAATGGTGTTTACTCCTGTATCCCATTCACTGATCCCCCACACACTTAGGGGTTGTGATTTTATAGATGAGCATACCAACAAGCTGGAATTTTCTGAGTCATTAAAAAATTTTCCCTACCAAAATGCCTCAGCATAAAATTAACTGCTTGGTAATTATATTTATTTGTATTTGAATGTTTAGTTCATTTTCTAAGCCTATCTTTATTAAGCACCTACTTTGAGCCAGGTACTTTACTAAAAAAACATAAAATACATCAGTGAAATAAACAGAAAAATCTCAATTCAGGTCATAGTCAATGAAAAGCATTAGAAAAATGGAAAAATTAAGCACTGACATGAAGAATTTTTCCTGAAGTGTTCTGCTTCAGGAAAGATATGTTTGGATTTAGAGGAAGCTTTGGTTTTCTTTTTAGTGTTTTCTGAAGAATACACTTTAAAATATCCACTTTAATAAACTTTGAGAAATTTACATGCATTGGTTTATATAAAAATGAGCTTCTTTAAATTGCAACTTGAAAGAATGTTAAACATAGTGCTATTCTATTTCCACAAAACCGTGGTATGATATTCAATGAGACAAATCTTCAAAATTAGGTTGAAGAACAGGTGAACAAGAGGAATTACATTGAATTTTCTCAATAGTTGCAAAAATATATTGAGTCAGATACTAATGTTCGATTTTATAGTAATCACTGATGGACACAATTGACATTTATGTTAAACACAAGCTGAAAAAAGTATGAGGTCATATATTTCAGTGAAAAGGAGCAAAATCCATTGTATATATTTTACACACTTATTCCTAGTAAATTTTACATGCCCATTTATTATCTTGTGATTCCTGCTACGTAGATCACATAGCATAGAATGAGAATTACCTGTTGACATTGATAGATGGTGTTGTTTAATGTATTACTAAAATATATAGGGTATTTGGAATGCTTTGGAGTTTATTAAAAAAAAGAAAAAAGAGAACAAGATTTGTGCTATTTTGTTGTAAAGAAGATACAATTAGTGTAAGAATACAATGAGAGAGGGCCAAATCAAACTGCATAATATGAAAAGAATGCAAATTTTATATGCCTCACATCAAGATAATATGTTTCGGTTTACTAAAAATGTCTACATATAATATGAAATAATTTAAATATATGGAAATAATAGTTACATATTTATTATCTGATAAATCATATAATTGCTACTGTTGAAAATATGAGTGTAAAACTTAACCAATAAACATCAAATTATTATGTATTTTAATAATATTAATGTAGGGGAACAAATTGTATTTGTTATCAATAATTATAAATGCCAAAAGGAAAAGAATTCTTGGTTCAGGAGAGAAAATGGAAACAATGTGGTGGAGAAAAAGAATAACTCAGAACCCAGAATCACGAACTGCAACCCATGATGACAGACTGAATTCCACATCAGTCTTTGCAGTCTCTGACCAGGGTGTTATAAGTGTCCTGCAGGGACAGGGCCCTCTTCATCTCAGAGCTAACACGTGCACCTGACCCTATAGAGAAGCTGAAGGAGAGACCTGGGACAGCTGGGGCAGGGGCAGGTGCAGATGTGTCATGCCAATGAGGTGAGTCAGGATCATTGACAAGGCATATGTCCTACAAAAAGGTGGCTGCTTCACTTCTGTATTCCAGTGCTGCATAAGAATTCCTCCTGTGGCCAGCACTGACCAGAGACATACAGGAAAGGAATTCGAAATGTGTAGTTGGCTTCTCCACCAAGTGGACATATTACAAAACCTCAAGTTCACCCTTTGTCAGGTTGGCATCCATCACATCCCCCTATAATAGAGACAATGACAAAGGCAGACTTCCACCTGACACCATGCAAGGATCCCCAGGTACAAAGACATTCCAACCCTTTGTCTCCAGGGATGGTTATTGTTTTCCGAGCTATTCCATAGTCCTTCACTGATTTCCTGAAACTTAGTTACTGACATTTAAATTAATTATTATTAACACACTTTATGTTGGATGATGAGGGAACAATAAAGGGGAGGAAGCAAAAAGTATTGGTTAGTGTAGTGTACGTACAATAAATGTATTAATGTCAAAATAAAGCCCACATACTCATGACAGCTGTCGTCTTCCTTTATGGTGGTTTTGCCGTCAAAGTTAGAATTTATACTATTTCCACTACACATTCCTTATGCCCTGTCCCCTCAACAAGCACTTCACTGGCCGTGCTTCCTTGCCTGGTGAGGCAAATTGCCACTTCATTGTGGAGATAAATAATAGTTTTTCTTGAGTTGATTTGTTTTTGTTCACCATTGACTTTAATTACAGCATATTTAAGTACTACAAGATACCATCTCTAGTATTCCAAATGTGCTTCTACCCACTTCAGAATGTAGTATCAACTTTTCTCTTCATATTCAGAAACAGTAACCATAGCCAATACAGGAAATTTTATTTTGCCTATTGATAACATTAGCTTGAGACAACCCCCCCCCCCCCTTTGAAGTGTCGGGGAAACAGTTCAATGAAACTGTCATTATGCCCCTAGATGAGAGCACTCCTCCCGTTAAAACACAGGCTTTCAGTCAGTACAGGCTAAAAGCATGGGGATTGGAACCAAAAAGGGTAGTAGGTTTGGTAGAAGCAGAGTGTATGGGAATGGTGAATTTGTATCTCGAGTAAGCTTATTTTTATTCTTCTAAGAAGAGACATTGCCTCTACCATAATTTAATATCTTGTGTTATATGGAGTACTTGTTACAATCAGTAAACCAATACTGATAGATTTATATTAACATTGGTTCATGTGTTATTAGGATTTCCTTAATTTTTAAGCTAATACCATTTTCCTGTCTCAGGGTCCCACCAGAATAGCACCTTGCATTGACGTGGCTCATCTCCTCAGGCTTCTCTTGGCTGCAATAATTTTTCATACTTTCCTTGTTTTTAATGACTATAAGAGTTCTAAAGAAGTTTATGAAATACAACCCATGTATTTTATAGAATATTGCTCCAGCAGGATTTATCTTATGTTTCCTCAGGATTAGACTGTGAGGGAGGCATTTCTGAAGCAAAAATGATAATATCATCCCGTCATATCAACAGTGCATGCGGTTACCGTGACTCATCCCTACTGATGCTAACCTTGATCATCTGCCAGAGACAGCATTTGTTACCCCCAGGGGTTTCCACTGTCAAGCTGCTCTGCTTTGTCCTTGCATACCACGCTCATTAGCGTAGCCCACACTAAAGTAGTAGAGTTATAGCTCACTCACTTGAAAGTAGGCTACTTATGTAAATTATTTGGAGTTTTTGCATATGGGATATTTATCTATTCCCCTTGATTCATTAATTATTCAATTATTTATTTACATAAATATGGGCACATATTGGGATATTTATTTTATTCTTTGAGTTATAATACAGCACTACTTTGTTTCCCAAAGTGTTTGAGCCTTGGCCATTCAGATCTCTTCAGTGACTACTATATCTCCTTGACATACCTCATAAATGCAACTATGTGTTTTGTTTTGTTGTTGTTGTTGTTTTCTGGGAGCATATATTTACTTTGCAGTTTGAGGCTCCTCTTACGTGTTTCCTGCCACCATCCTAGAGTGAGCCTTTCTCTCAGCAGCCCTGGTTATTTTTATTAAATGATTATATTAAAATCTAAGATGTGGGTGTGAAATGTGCTCATTGCTACTGAATTGTACGTGTAATTGCTTTTAGGTCCTCTAAGCTGAGAGAGCCTGGGGATGTATGTGAATATGCTCGTCTGTGGACATACAGACATCTCAATTTCTATATGTGTCCATATGTATTATCTTAGGCTAAACACGAGTGCCTGCTGATGTCTCCAACTCTAATAGACTCCCACTTGGATTTTTCGAGCTTTCTCTTCTTGCTTACTTGTTACTGCCTACTTCAGAGATGGAAAAACAGGCTCCTGAAATCAACCACCCATTTACCTAATCACTCAATTCTATAAAATGTATAGAAACATCAAAGTTGCTAAAATGTACAGCTAAATTGAGACTCCAGGACCAGAGCTGCTGGCAGCCTTTCCTAATGGTAAAGGGAGTCTGGACATGGTGCTTACACTTCTGTTATTGGATACTTCTTTAACCAGGCAACAGGCCTAATACCCCATTGTCTGACCGTGTCCAGGGGTCCCTCACCCAGGAAACTTGTTTAACCTAACCTCATTTATACTGGCAGGCACACTCGGGGCTCTTATCTGACCTGTGTCCAGTTTGTGCCTGCCCGGCCTTCACTTGGGCAATGGGAGCCCAGTCTGTGTTCTTCCCAACTTATGAGGGAAAACCTGCCCTGGGACAACGTTTTTCAGAAGAAAGGCACAAATGCATCAAAAGAAAAACCCACCCAAAGGTTTCCACTCTGAGACCCTGAGCAACAGGCCGTGATGAGCCGAGAGGGCAGTCCTCCCTCTGTCCCCAGTCACGGTGGGGCAATAATGAAGACTCAGGCAGAGACAAAGAAGGACATATGGCAATATATACGTGGGCATGAGGTGTGGGTCCCTGAAAGTTTGTGGGGAACGTCTGAACAGTCTGTTTAAAAAGAGCTGCAGAAAAGGATGGGGCCTAGCCTGCTAGGGGGGAGAAATGCTTCTAACCTGTGTCTTCAGCTCTAACTTGAGCCTGGTGTATATGCTGCAGAGTTGGAAACTCTGGCCAGGATAACTGAGCCCTGCTTATGGTCTGAGAAAGTTACACTTGTATTCAGGTTGGATGTTGAGGCCACATGAACTTATAGGAATTCAGTGTATGTATCCAATGGGGAGCGAACCCTTTACCAACAAGACTACAGTACTTGTGTTGAGCTCCAAGCTTCATTCAGGCTCAAGGGTACTTTGGTCAGCACCTTTCCCCAACTCTCTGTCACTTTACACATTTGTAACAGAGTTAGGTTGTGTTACATTCTGCTATCCATCCTGTGATACCCTGACACCTCCCCTCACTGCCTCTCCCCCATCCTTGAGTTTCTCACAAATACTGACCTTTTTATTTTCACTATAGTTTTCCAATTCCAGATTGTCTTCTCAATACAATTTGGTAGTCTTCACTGATAGGCCTCTGCACTTAGCCATGTGCAGTTCAGATAATCCACATCTTTGTGCGGTGTGGCGGATCATTTCTTTTTATGGCTGAGTCATTTGGTTTTGCAGAGATGGATTAGTGATCCATTCACTTTCTGAAGGACATCTTGTTTGCTTCCAGGTTTTGGCAATTATGAATAAAGCTGGTATAAACAATTCTCCATAGTTTCTAACGTGGATATGAGTTTTCAGATTAGCTAGATAAACACACAAGAGCCCATTTCCGGCATCGTATGGTAGATGCTGTTTAGCTTTGTGAGATGCTGCCAAATGCTCCCAGAGTGGCTGTGCCACTTTGCACGTGTTCACTCAGGATGACTGAGAGTTTCTGTTGCTTGATGTTCTCACCAGTAATTTGTATGGTCAGGGTTTTGGGGTTTTACCTAATGTACTAGGTGTGTAGTAATATCTTATTCTTGACTTTCCCTGATTTTTTAATTCAAGGTTCAGATCTCCCAAACCCCCGACCCATTGAGCCAAACCATTAGGCACAGACAATTCAGTAACATCGTTACCTCTGGCCACCTCTCTCTGCAGGTCAGAAGAAAGTGCAGTGCCCATACCATTGCCCACCAGGAGGACTTCCCTTCACCTTGGCACTGTTGGGGCCATTTCAGCTCATGGTTGTCCGTGTTCATGCAGGTGTCACTTATCATCCAGACTGACCTGTAAATCAAGCCCAAGGTATTTTTCGAACTCAAGCATCTCATCACACACACACACACACACACAAAAAAAAAAAAAAAAAAAAAAAAAAAACTTTCCATGAAGCCATAATATATGATGGGAGAAAGAATATGATTAAGTAGGAATAAGCCTGGGGGCATGTGGGTCATTTTCTCATGCAATCTTCTTGTGTCTTCTTGACATGATTTTTCCCAATTTCAAATACAACACTTACATCTTAGGATAAAGTGGCACTGTGACCACCTAGTTTAATGACTTAGTGGGTCAATAACATGAAGTCCATGATGGGTGAGTCAGGCCCACTAGCTCTACTAAGGCCCAGCAAACCAAAGTGTTTCCTAAAAGGATAATATATCTATAGGTGATATACTGGCATTGACTCAAAATCCTAAGTGTCTGGGCTGGGATTCATCCATAAGAGTTTATAAAGGCACCCTACTTAAAGGTCCCTCAAACTCTCCCATTCATATTGCCCAAAGGGCAGAGCAGCTGGCAGGGTGATCTGAAACATCTGCACAGCCTTTCTTGTTCTGAGCCCTTCTAAGAAGTAGCTGTTTTTTTGTCACATGATTCAGAGTCACACCTGCAATGATAAATATGTTATCTCAAAACATTCCGAGGGGCCTTCCTTTTGTCTGAGGTGTAGGAGTGTCTAGATTCAATGACTTGTTCTCCACTGTGGATGAGATATCTTGACATGCCCCAGATCATAGGATCTTAGAAATGAAATGGAAGTTTCAGATCCCTGAGTTTTTGTGAATTTTATTTCCTGTATCTGACTTGCATTTTTTTAATGAGTCTGTAGTAGTTATTTCCCGCTCATCAGATCCAATTAGAATAAAATCATCCAGGTAATGGACCAGTTGGATGTGCTGTAAAAACTAAAGGTGACCAAGCGCCCACTAACTGGACTGTATCTCAGGGCTGCAGAGCAGCTGTGTTCCTGGGGCAGGGCAGTGAGGACTTACTGTTGGAATTGCCAGCAGAAGGCGGATGGTTTCTTCTGTGCTGTATTAGTAATTATGGATAAAAAAGCCAATGCTGTATCAATAGTTGCATAGTAACTGCCAAAATGTCTTGTTTTGCCCAAGGGTCCACACTGCACCTGCCACAGTCGTTCAGATGGAAGTCACCCCCTGAATGAATTGGTGATGCTCGGAGGATGCTGTCATCCTCCAAGATCTTCCTGTCCCTGCAGGGGCCAAGTGGGCGAGACACAGACGGGAATGTGCTAGGATTACCTCCCTTATATTGTGCAAATCCATTCTAGTGACTTGCATTTCTTTTGTCTCTCCCGAAATGAGGTACTGCTTTTGTTTCTGTGGTTGGACACAGTTGCAGTGGCTTTCAATTATCTTTCTACCATAAAATTCATCAATCTGTGAGTCATGAGGCCAACATAGAGATTCTGCCATTGTTGAGTACATCTATTCCAACTACACATTTTGAATTTGGGGAACAACCACGAGTTATGTTCAGGAACCTGGTGGACCCTCTGTGATATGGACTTGAGCTAAAACCCAGTCGATCACTTACCTCCACAATTCTCTACTTTGATTTATAGACTATAGGGGAAATTAGGTTCTGTAGGAATTAGAGTCACTTGATTGTTCTCCTGGCAAGTAGCTTCAATTCCTTTTGGGAAAAACTGAGAAGAAAATTAACACTATGTATTTTGGTCACTGTAGTGGGGTCCTTTCTGAAGGTGACCTGGCCTTTCCTTCATTCACATACTTACCATTCTTAAGACTAGCCCAGGTCCGGGAATTAACTCTCTGTTTTCGTAATTCAAGTTAGAGATCTGTCCCCTAGACCTGGAACCCTTTTTGTATACACATATCAGCTAAGACATTGCTAGGATGCCCATCTATTTCATTTCCAGGCAATAACCAAGATTTCTGCATGTCATAATCTTCTGGTTACTTCTTTGATTCTCCTGTCTATTACTGTCACATCACCTGTGTTGTTGGCAGTTCTTCAGTTGTCCCCTCCTGTCCTGGTATCCGTATTGCACTTAAAGATCTCATTTCTGTGGGTATCAGCAAGAACTCTTCAAAGAAGCTGGGGCTCTCCTCAAACATTTATTTCTCAGCAGCTGAGGTGGAAGGTGGATCCACTGAACCCTGTCAGATGGTAAACAGGTCATACGTAATGAATTTGCCCTGTTATCCTAATATCTATAGTCCTTGGATGCCTTACTCTATAGTATACCAAGAAAGTGCTGAATTTTCAATTAAATTTAGCCTTTGAGATAAATATAAGTCTAGAATATTCCTTTAGTAAGTGTATATAAAAAATGCCCTGATCAAACTTACATTTCTTCCTCCTTGAAGTCTACATTTAAGTTATTTTCTCATATATATTCCTTAGGTTTTTACATAAATTGGCCAAATTATATTGATTCAAGTTTTATGCTAGAAGCAAGAAGAGATGGTGGGAATATATCCTCAGGAGAATCAACAGGGCCTTGCACAAAAAGTCTACCAATGGCGATTATTCCAGATTCCTTACACAAGAAGAGACTCATCTCTTCAGGGAAAGGGGAAAGGTCTTCTTGCAACGACAAAGAAGGATCTCCAGAATTTGAAGATTCAGAGTCCCTGGTTGCATTGAAATCTTCCCATATGTGTCCATCTCAGTTTTCATGATCATATTTCTCTCTAGTCAATGCCCTCATATTAACAAAGGAGACTGTGACGTTGGGAATTCAATTTATATTATATCTGAGCCACACACAGAACCAGACTTTGTGTTTGCTTTTCAGAAATTTCTGACAAGAGCTTGTAGGAGAGATGGTTGTCTTTCAGGGTAGTTATTGAAGCTTTCAGTTTCCTTATGCAGACTTTGAACTACAAATTTAAAGGTTGAACTCATTATTTTCTCTTCTTAAGTTTTCCAGCTCATTTGGAAGTAGCCAACCAATTCTATTTCACTCCGTAGTTTTACTGACTGTCATGAGGTGATAAATACCTTATCCCTCAGAACCATGCCCTCCATTGTCACTCCGTAATCAATATTCAAAGGTCATCAGTTAAGTCACAGTCTTGCCAAAGCATGCCATTGGGACCTATCTCCCCCCTCTGCTCTTGGGAACATGGTCACTCATGCCCTGAAATCTAGAGATACAATTCCAGAATACACAGAACAAATTCGTAGAACTCCTAAGTTTCTATTCCTCTGAAACTACTCTTTTTTTTTTTTTTTTCTATTTGAGAAAGAGTCTCACTTTGTCACCCTCGGTAGAATGTGTGGTAGCTCACAGCAACCTCAACCTCCTGGGCTCAAGCAATCCTCTCCCGAGGAGCTGGGACTACAGGCACCTGCCACAGTACCCAGCTATTTCTTAGAGATAGATAGGGTCTCTCACTGTTGCTCAGGCTGATTTTGAACTACTGAGCTCAAGTAATCCGCCTGTCTCAGCCTCCCAGAGTGCTAGGATTACAGGTGTGAGCCACCACGCCCCGCCTAAAACTACTCTTACTACTAAATTCTGTATCAGATTTTTATCTCTCTCTCTCTTGCTCACCTATATGTATCTGTATATATGTATTTATGTCTATATCTAAACCTATATTTGTTTGCTTGCTTGCTGGCTGGCTTTGCACTAGATTTGAAGGTTGTGAATTGTGAATGCCAGTTGAGCAGTCTTGGTAAGGCTGCTCTTTTTTCCCCCAATACTGAAGAAATTGGGGAAAGGGAGAATAAGTACAAGCTGAAACCCAGAAGCACAAACTATTACCCATGGGGACAGATAGAAACATGATAATTTAAATTGCTTCTGATCTTGCTGTTATTCCATGAGTCCCATCCTTCATCACAGATGGTTCTTGACTAGGAGTCAGAGGAGCTGACTGTACAAGGAGACCTGGGGCACGTGGGAACAGTTGCCTGCTCAGATCCTGTCTGGGTCAAATCATCACCAATGTCTTTGAGTTGCAAAACTGTGGTTACTTTTTTTCTGTCCTTAAATACCACCCAGAAATCTCTCTTTTGACCCACCTTGGCTGGAAAACACAGGGAAGGGTATTGTGAGGACTAAAGTTAGCCTAAGCTAGACAGCTTCACATAAGGAACTTTACATAACATTGTATTCAATAACTTATTCTTTAAATTGTTTTTATTTTCTTTAAGTTTTACATATGATACCCATGCACGGTCCAAAGAAAAAATGCAATTAACTCATGAGAAAATAACAAGGACATGCAAGTTGAAGATTCTGCAAAACAACTGATCCATATTCTTCAGAAGTGTCAAGGTCACGAGAAAGAGGGAAAGGGAGGAGCTGCCAGAGGAACCAAGGGACACAGCGGCCCAGTGTGGGGTCCATCGAGGGTCAGGGAAAAGGCCTTAGAGGAGAACTAGTGAAATTTGAATATGAAACACTAGCAAAATTTGTAATTTTGCTCATAGTATCTTAAATTGTCAAAATACTGATTTTGATAGAGTATGTACAGTGTACAGTGCCAGGCACATGGGGTTTCTCTATATTACTTCATCAACTGTTTGTAAATAAGAGAATAGTGGGCTCTCTTTAAACATAAATATCCTCCTAATCAATACTTAGTCTGACTTCTGAAATAGAACCACAATTTAAGACTCTGTTTTTAACTTTCTGTTTGGTAAAACTTATTATAATTTTTGACAAGACATGTAGCCTCTATTTCTTTAGCAAATTTAATAGTTAGATAGTAAAAAAAAATGCCCCACCATGAAAAATGGAGAAATTTAATAAAGGCTACTACTTCCCTTCTTTTTCTCTCTTCTGATATTTGTTAACAATATTATTTTTCTATTGTTTTAAGAGTTAGAACTTTTAAATCCCACTTTACAAATGCAGTAACTTTTCCCAATTATAAATTTTAAAACATTCAAAATACACTGTGATGACATATTATTTACAATTTCACATTATTTACGTAGGTACACATTATTGATTCCTAATTATGCATTATGATTAGACCTAAAATTGAGGAGTTATAATCCAGTGCCACCAAATTATTATTGCAGAAAAAGAATATTCCAAATATCATGATTTTTAATATCTTTTAGCTTTCTTTCCTTTATTATTAGTATTATTTTTTGAGACAGAGTCTCACTATGTCACCCTCAGTAGAGTGTTGTGGCGTCACGGCTCACAGCAACCTCAAACCGTTGGGTTTAAGGGATTCTCTTGCCTCTGCCTCCCAAGTCACTGGGACTACTGGCACCCACCACAACCCCCGGCTATTTTTTGGTTATAGTTTTTATTGTTGTTTGGCAGGCCCTGGCTGGGTTTGAACCTGCCACCCTTGGTGTATGTGGCTGGCGCCTTAACCACTGTGCTATGGGCACCAAGCCAAGCTTTCTTTCCTTTAAAAGGAAAAGTTATGTCACTATTTCTCATCTCTCTTATCATTTTACTTTTTATAGGATTTTTTTTCATTTTGTGGGAGAATCTCATAATTTAGTAATTCCTGATGCAAAATTATTTTCCCCTCATTTGACGTCTTTCCACCTCCATTTTACTGATGAAAAATGTACAATTTCTCTGGGCCCCTCCTTTGTAGTAAAGCAGCACTGTGAGGACTCTCAGCCAAAAACTCAACACAGAAATTTCAGCGTCAGGTCATGGTGGGGTGGGGGGGAGGAGGGTTCAATATCAGGAGTCTTCTGTGTATTTGTTCCAGATTACTTTTCTGTATCGTTGCTCTATCTTTAGCTTTTACCTTTCCTCCTGTTGGCGTTTTTAGTTATGAAACCTTACTTGCTAGTGCTGTCCTTCCTGTATTCACTTTTATGCCTCCAAATGTTCGTTTTCTATTTTTAAGAAAGCTTTTTGTTATACGTTCATGGAATTTTCCCAACTTTTACCCTCAGATCGTCAAGTTGGCCTTCAGCCATTTTGTTTTATTAATTAGCCTGACCATTGCATTTTTTATTTTGGTGAGAATAATTTTTATTTTCAGGAAGAGTTTTTATGCTCACAAGTTACCCCATTTCATCCCATCCTCTTTTTGTTTTATCAGCCTTACCGCCTACTAAGGCGTCTGAGGACGCTGATTGAAACTGTTGACTACTTCACTCTGTTTTTTTAAGTTTTTCTAGTTTCTCAAGGGTTGGAGTTTTTTTCTTCTTACATATTTCTTATTTATATACATCTTAATAATTCTTTCCAAGCTCTAAGTCTCCTTATGGTATAAAGGTGATCTGTGATCTTTTATTAATATTTAGCTAATGAAAGAGTAATTACATTACGTTATTCCTCCAAAATTGAATAGCTCTGTCTCTTCAAAATACTTTACTTTTGAGCAGGAGAGGTAAATATTAGAGTGAACGTCAGACCCATTTACAGGATATGTTTCGAGATAAAATGAAGTGGAGCAGGAAGGTAGTTTGGGGATGTTCTCCCTAACTACAATCAAGTCTCAAAATATAGAACATATCTATTTTTAACTGTGGATAATTTAGAGTGTTTGTCTCCTAAAAAGAGCTGCCTTGGCTGTCCTTATCCTCATATTGCGCGCACTAATGTGGAGAGTGCACTCAACTCCCTCTTGTCATGAGAGAGCCTTCCTAGAGAATTCATTCTTTTTCTTTAGATTTCATTTTTTTAAATTTATATGTATTATTGAGAAAATTTGCCAGTGAAACTCAGATACTTTTCATACCATTAAAAAGAAGACATGACCGCTCCACTTCTCCTGAATGTGGTCAGACTCACTAACATACTGCCCTTTTTTTAAATTCTAAAGCAAAATTTAGCACTTTATCAGGATTCCCTGTTTTTTTAGTACTTTATTTTCCTGTTCTGTTTTTCCATCAATTTTTCATAATAATAATCAATTTTTTTCTATTGTTTGGGATTCATTGAGGGTACAAAGAATTAGATTACACAGATTGCTGTTGTTAGGTAAAGGTCCTCTTTTAATTGTGTCCCACCCCCAAGAGGTGTGCCATACACTGTGATCCCCATCCCTCCCCTCTTCCCCTCTCCCTGACCCCTGATTCCCCTACACTCTACTTTGTATTAGGTCAGCTACTTCCCTCATATTATCATTGGACTCTTGCTTCTCCATTCTTGTGATGCTAAGAAGAATGTGTCCCACCTCCATCCAGGTTAATACAAAAGATGTAAAGTCACCCTCTTCTTGTGGCTGAATACTATTCCATGGCATACATATACCACAGATTGTTAACCCATTTCTAGATTGGTGGGCCTTTAGTTTGTTTCTACATTTTGGAAATTGTAAATTGAGCCACAATAAACAGTCTAGTGCAAATGTCCTTATGACAAAATGATTTTTTTTTTTGTTCTTCTGGGTAGATGCCTAGTAATGGGATTGAAGGGTCCAATGGGAGGCCTGATTTGGATTCTTTGAGAATTCTCCATACTTCCTTCCAAAAAAGTTGTATTAGTTTGCAGTCCCATGAGCAGTGTAAAAGTGTTCCCTTTTCTCCACATCCACACCAGCATTTGCAGCTTTGAGACTTTGTAGGCCATTCTCACTGGGGTTAGGTGGTGTCTCAGACTGGTTTTGATTTGTATTTCTCTGATGCTCAGGGATGATGAGCATTTTTTCGTAGGTTTGTTAGCCATTCATCTGTCTTTGTCACAGAAGATTCTGTTCATATCTCTTGGCCAGAGGCAGGTGGGATTGTTTACTCTGTTGATCAATTTGAGTTCTGTATAGATTCCAGTTATCCACCCTTTGTCAGATTGATACCCAACAATTATCTTTTCCCATTCTGAAGGTTGTCTTTTTGCTTTACTTGTTGTGTCCTTAGCTGTGCAGAAGTTTTTCAGCTTGAGTCCTATTTGTTAATTTTTGTTGTTGCAATGGCTGCTGAATAATAATCAACTTTGTTCTCCCTCCCAAATATTATTCTTGTGTTTTGATTCTATTTTTATCTTTCTACTATTTTTTTGTTATTTCAGTTACACCTGGGAATGATGGAGTAGGAACATTGCATACATATATATATTCGCAATTTGCAAGGGAGAGTTGTTGACTGCTTTTTATTTATGTCAAAGTATTACTTAAATTTAAACTATTTTATGGGTATTATCTGAAAGAACATTGTCTCTTTCCCATAGCTTGGGGAGTTTGGCATTTCTATTATTTACTCATGAATTGATTCACATTAAGGTGAGATCAGTATTAAAACCTGTATATATCAAAGGAAGATTCGGATAAGGTAATGGCATACCTAGCAATCAAGAGTTAGCAATTTGAATTCATTAAATTATAGAGAAAAAGGGATTGAATAAAGATTTATAGTGCATTCAATAAGTCTGATTGGATTGCAAAGGTTTGCTAGATGTGATTGCATATGTATTAACACTCTCCTGATAACTCTCTGGTGAGCTCCCATGCCAGAAACTCTACACCTTGGTCCTTGTGTTCAAGCACATTCAAAGACAAATACAGGATCTGTAGCTGATGAGAAACCCACAGGGTGAGTGAGGTAAGCCCTGATAAATGAATCCTGGGTAATTAACAGACCACAGTTCACTGCTGGACTTTGGTAGAGACTAAGCATATAGAAACCCACGATACAAAGCTGCCCACCAAACGAAGCTGAGTGCTATGAAGTGGGTTTGATCTAACCTGCTAAGACACATCAAGTATAGTCACATGAGTTTCCTCCACATGGAGGTGAAATGTGTGAGAAGTTGCTCAGCAACTTCTGAAGGAATGGTGAGATGAGAGGAGGCAAAGGGCCTCTTCACTCACACCATTATCACTGTGGGCAGTTCCCTCAGAAGGTTGCTGTGAACAAAATTAAAGCAGAATTGTGTTTGTGCATGATTGTGCCTTGTGTGTTAACCTCCCCAGCATGGAATGCAATGGCACTGCAGCTTTCCTCAAAGCAAACCTGAGAGATGGGATACTCCTTTTCTTCTACTATTAAACAAGCTACCCAAGAGTTAGCTGCCTATTAGAACATGCATTTATCATCTCTCATTTTCTGTAGGTCAGGTCTTGGGACATAGGTTAGCTGGGCTGGGTCTTAACAAGTTGCAATAAAGGTCAGTCTGCTTTCTCATCTGAAGGCTTGAATGGAGGAGAATCTGATTCCTATCTCTTCACATTATTGGTAGAATTCAGTCTTTCACAGTTGTGGGACTGAGATACTCTGCTTCCTAGAGGCTACCCCTTGTGTCCAACACACATCCCTCACCACAGAAGGTCACATTACAGCACCTTACTTCTTCGAGTCCAGGAGAGACTCACTCCATAACGTATCATGTTAGTGACGTCTCATTACTTTTGCCATATGGTACTGGATAGGAAAACTAACACTGAAGCAGATAGGATATGTTCATCACAGATAGGACGGCAAGTCATTGCAAGGACAATCCTTCACTCCGCACATCTGCATGTCTGCTTTCTCTGGCATGAGGCATGCTAGGAGGGAGGTCTCACCTCTGGCTCTGAGGTAGTGGCTAATTAATTTTTGCAAATGAAGGACTTGAAATGTGCCTGACTATGACATTTAGGAACAAAGACTTCTGGAGAAGAGGTATCCGTGGGCTGAGAGAGTGAGAATGTGTGTGTTCATATGAACGCTCACAAGAAAGCTATGAGGCTTCTAATAACCAGGTGGATAAGATTTCTCCATAACCGTGAGTTAGCGTCTCTCCTCATTAAAGCTTCCACAGTGGCGTTATAGACAAAGTTAACAGGGTGCTTGAACTCAGCTTAACATTCAGCTTTCACAGCACCACAGGGACTTCCCATCTGCAGAGCTGATCTGACCACTGCTCATGCCGACTGCCAGTCTGCCAGGGAAGGAAGTTACTCTCTGAGAGTCCAATGTGCCCCATTCCCCTCAGTTGGTCAATCAATCATATCTGACTGTTTCCACTATGGGGGAGACAGTGATTCTTCCTCAATGGAATAGACACCTTTTTGGATGTGGTCATACCTCCCCTAACCACCATGATAAATTTTTACTAGATAATTAATTAGCATATTGCCTCTGAAAGTAAGCCTGAATTGAATATAAGTTTTCAATTGACAAGGTCATGTACTTTGTAATCCACTCAACTCTAAGTGAAATATCCATCCCAGTTCTTGGCCCATTAGTAGAAGATCAATACATTTTTCTTAAAAGAATAGATACATAAAATGCATTAAGATGGCTTAAAATAGAAGCAGGTGGGAAAGAGAAAAGGAATACAAAGTTAGGGACTCATAAAATGGATCCCAAAATGAGACTGATAGAAAAATCAATTCTTAAAATCCTTTCCCATTTGCCATGAGAGGGCTACAGGGTTGACTTTCAACCTTCTGGAAGCTGGTGTGTAAAGGAGACAGCATCCATAGCACAGGACCTTGGATCCAGAATTCAGGAGATTCCCAGATGCTCCTGATTTGGAAGTACCTGATTTTATAGCCTCCCTTAATATGGATTTCCATATCTTAATATCTTCCTGGTGTTAAGTTAGCAATTTTCAAGAACCCTATAAATAAGACAATGTTTAAGGATAAGTAAGCATGTATGGGGGGATATCCCTCGTTGCTTTTGTTTCTCTAATTTAATCCAATCAGAAATTTTAAATAATTTTTTTGGAAATTTTCCTTTTTTATTAACGTAATACTTAAAAATAAAATTCATTTTGACATATGCAGCAAACATAAAATAAACTTTGCATAAAACATGTGTGGAAGAACTACCCAGTAATTTCCTTTGATACTTTGGTGGAATAAATAAATTATTGCTGATATTTTAAGCAATATTCATAGTCATTGGTATTTAAACTGAGTTTCTGAAAAGTGATGGGCATTAATGAGTGTGAGATGTTGACCTCCTTTGCAGTCCTTGGGGTCAGCTTTCTGAGTTCAAAATTAGGTGAAAAACACAGGAGTTCTCTATTCTCCATGATCTTCCTTTTCTACAATTTCAGTTATTTGTGGCCAAATGTGGAAAATATTAAATGAAAAATTCCAAAAATAACAGTTCATATTTAGCATGGAGAAGTCTCACACTGCCCACTTCCCTCACTCCTGAGTAGTAAACCATCCCTTGTCCAACATGTCTGCTCTGTCTGTACCACCTGTTAGTAACTCAGAGACCTTCTTAGTTATCAGATCTCAGGCCACAAGAACGGTGAGCATGGCACAATGAGATATTACGAGACTGAGAGAGAGAGAGAACGTTCACATAACTTTTATACAGTATATTGTTAGAATTGTTCTATTTTATTATTGTTTTTGGTGATCTCAGTGTGCACAGTTTGCAAATTGAACTTAATCATAGGTATGTATACATAAGGAAAAAAAACATAGTGTATATAGGGTTTGGTTTTATGTCTTAATTCAGGCATCCACCCAAGCTCTTGGAACGTATCCCCCCATAGATAAGGGGGGGGGGACTACTGTATAATAAATAATAATAGCAATATACATTTATTGAATACTTATAAATGATAGGTTCCATGATGACTACTGTATCTATCTCATGCCATTGATTCTTTCACAACAACTGCATGAGGTTAAATTCTACTTTTCCAACTTATAAATGAGAAACTGATTCTCATGTACTGTACATCAAATTGACATGGTTCACATACCAAGAAAACAGCAGAGTTAGAGTTCAAGCCAGGTCTGTTCAATCATAATTCTACATATTCTTATTATGCACCCAATATGACTTTTTCCCTTATGACAATAAAACTTGTTACATGAATAATAATCTTTTAAATAAAGATGCATGAATATATCTGTATGCATGTTAAAGTTCTTATTGAATAATAATTTTTGGCTTGTCCTCATGGTTCATGCCTATAATTCTAGCACTCTGGGAAGCTGAGACAGAGGATACCTTCAGCTCAGGAGTTTGAGATCAGCCTGAGCAAGAACAAGACCCAATATCTCTAAACATAGAAAAATTATCCAGGTGTTATGTAATGGTCACCTATAGTCTCAGCTACTTGGGAGGCTGAGGCAGGAGGATCACTTGAGCCCAGGAGTTTGGCATTCCAATGAGGTAGGCTGACACCACTTCACTCTACCCAGAGCCAGACTCTGTCAAAAAAAGAAAGAAAGAAAAGAAAAGAAAGAAAGAAAGAAAGAAAATATGACCCTTTTAATAAATATTAAGGTTCTGAAATTCCATCATTAAATGATGACAATAATCTTGTTGTAGAGACAAAAATTGTTGATATGGAATAATCTCAGTATGGAAAGTAAAACATTTATGGTTGAGCATTTTTAAATTAAAATTTTCACACAATGCAAATGTATATACAATGACAAATGTTATATTGTTCCAGGTTTTCACCAGTAACCCAATTCTAAGGCATTCTTCTGGGTTTCTTAATCAACCTTCCAAAAATTACACACACACACATATACACCCAGAGACACAGACACCACCTTTTATACCTTTATATCATTATGTTGATGTACAACAACTATCCAGTGCTATGTTGAAACATGTCTAGTTTTTTTCTTGATTTTCTTACAAAGTAGTAAAAATACTTTGCATTTACATTGATTTGTCCATGAGTGAGTATAGCTTTGGCCTAGATTTCAAGAATTAGAATAGCTAGTTTATTTGGAATGTGTAATTAAAATTGTGATAGATTCGCTAACATTGCCTTCAGGGAAGTTGTATGTATTGCAGGTCACACTTCCCACCAACGATGTAATAACACAGAGCTGCTCTGCACCTCATTCAATTGTTATAAAAATTTTGATTCAGGAAAGCTTCCTGTGTAAAAGATGGTATGCTATTCTTTAGATTTCTACTTATTTGACAGTATATTGTGTACATTTTCACGTGTATATAAGCAAATTATTTATTATTTTGGGAGCAAACGTTATTTTCATAAAAATTAGATTGGGATCTTTTACATATTGATTTAAAAATCTCTACATATTTTAAAGAAATTTATATTTCTTCATATATGTTGTGAACATTTTCCCACTTTTTGAAGTTTTTTCTGGTACCTAAGATGAATTCTACAATTTCCACCATACAAATACATGTTTATTTTTGCCCACAGCTATTATCCGCTGTCTTTCTCAATATTCTTATAGATTGGAGCTTCATGCTAAAATATCGGCTATCTTTCTGTTGTTGCATTTTGTGGAGAAAGTTATTGATTTTATGATATTAAATTTTCAACCAGGTATTATAAGTTATAAGTAATATTTAAAAGTATAGATTTTATTGAAATAATATTGTTAATCTTAAATTTATACACTATAATTGTAAATAAGTATTTTTTAACCATATAGTTTATTTATGAATACACTTGTGTAGTAACAGCTTGAGCTTCTGAGAGAACTCTAAAACACAATTCTCAACCATGTCCCAGAGATAATCAATATTATCTTTTTTTAGAACATAAGATTCTTAGATTTAAATATAGGTGTAAAAAAAGTAAAAAAAAATGTAGATGTAAATTTAGAAATATATAATTCCCTGTACATATACAAATAAAGAATTCTCTCTATATAATTTAATATTAACATTTCTCTCTACATGTGATTAAACATAATGTTAATGTGTCTCTATTTTGAGTGTGTCATTTTTATTAAAGCTATTAATTTACCAATTTCTGTTGATGGAAATTTAGATTGTTTTTAATGTTGTAAATATTCTGGAGGGGTTCTCTCTTCTCAGGCCTACATGACATGAATGTTATCCCCACCCATCCTCATCTCACCCCAGTTAATATGATGTAAATATTCTTGATCTGGGTGTTCATTTTGAATTTTAAAAGATATTGCCAAGTTGTCCTTTTTTTTTTTTTTTTTTGCTGTTTCTTGAGACAGAATCCTACTGTGTCACCCTGGGTGGAGTGCTGTGGTATCAGAGCTCACAATAATCTCAAACAATCGGGCTCAAGGGATCATCTTGCCTCAGCCTCCAGAGTAGCTGGGACGACAGGCACCCATCACAATGTCCAGCTAGTGGTTCTCATTTTCAGTTGAGGGGGTGTCTTGCTCTTGCTTAGAATAGTCTCAAACTCCTGAGTTCATGTGATCCACCCACCTCAGCCTCCCAGATGCTAAACTGTCTTTTAAAATATCTACTTACACAAAGAAAGGCATAGAGGGTTGTGTTAATTGTTTAGGAATGTATTGCCTCTGGGAAGGAGTCTGTCCTCCCCTGATTTGGGGGAAGGCCACAAGAAGGTTGCCACCTGTTTGCACGCACTCTCTGTGCGCAGTTAGGCAGCAGAGCGCAGGGAAGTTCACTCAGATCTCAGGCGCTCCTGTGGGCGCTGTCTGAGGAAGATCCTCCTGAGATCACAAATCATCGTTCAATGGGATCCTAGAACCACGGGTAGGCATAGTTTTTTACCAGATGAAGAAAGTTTACTGGAGAATTCAGCTACAGTAAAAGAATATAGGATTGAAAAGGGAAGGGGTACACAGAATTTATCAAGTCCTTGGGCTCCCTGGATAGGTCAGTCCTCATTCTATCTCTTGGCTTCCTGACTACATGTGCCAATAGAACCACAGGCATTATTGTTTTGCTTTTTGTGTTGCTTTTTTTTTTTTTTTGACTAAGTTTTGGTTCAGTCTGTCCTTGGTGTCCAGCGAGTCCAGACTAACGAAGCCACTGACACATGAAAAAAGCAGAAAGCACCCCCTACCCCCCTGCATGTGGTGGAGGAGTGAAGGGGCAGGTGGGCCCCCACGTGTGGTGGACGAGTGAAGGGGCAGGCCGCCCTCCGTGTGCAGTGGACGAGTGAAGGGACAGGCCACCCTCTGTGTGCAGTGGGTGAGTGAAGGGACAGGCCGCCCTCCGTGTGCAGTGGGCGAGTGAAGGGACAGGCCACCCTCTGTGTGCAGTGGGTGAGTGAAGGGACAGGCCGCCCTCCGTGTGCAGTGGGCGAGTGAAGCAAGGCAGAGACATTATTTTTCTGTTCTCACCTGGGCCATTTGCAATCTTTGTTAAACAAGAGCCAAACAGCGGCCTGTTTAAACTACTCCTCACAGTCACCCAGAACGGGTATTCTTGCCTACTAATTTTGTGGATTTAAAAGATAGTAAAAATTTCTTTTGGCTACATTTAATAAAGTTTTATAGGAAAGAAGTTATGATCAGCCTATGAGGGCATATCTGAAATTCAAGAGACAAAAACATAATATACAATCAGGATAAATGAAGGCTTTCAGAGTGGTGCAAAATCTAGAATCACTGTAAGTTGCGTAGGGATCAGCTTTGGTGCGTCAAAGAAGACCATGGCAGTAGGTACCAGCTGCAGGGCCCTGCAGTGGAGCAGGGAGACTGGCTCGACTCCAAACCAGCAAGGACAAGTGGGGCTTTGTAACCATGGAGCAGAGGGGCTGAGCAGATACAAAACCACTCCCAGGAGACATTGTGGATAAGGAGCTGTGGTTAAAGTGCCTGGACAGGATTATTTCCTGAGGCAGGCCAGGGAGATAATACACACAGGTAGTCAGATACCAAGGGTGGGAGATCTGTGCTAAATGGGCTTAGCTGAATTCTTGCCCAGTCTGGATTCTTCAGGGAAAGAGGGGGAAGCTGAGTCAGCTTCAGGACTCAGAGGAGCCTGAATAAAGTTTTGGTCAGAGGAAAGAGTCTTTTCCATTTGAAAGATAATAATTACTTTCAATTCCCACCCCCTCCCCACCCCTGACTGCCCCCATCCCCTACCCTGCCCACCCCTGGCCCATAATCATAGTGCCTAGACTCTGGGAGGCAGGAAGAGAAAGGATTATACCCAAGCAGAGCCAGGTCTTCATGGGCCCCAGCTCCTCCCCATACCCCTTCCTCACTGTAGTGTGAGGCAACTCACTGGGTGTCTTGTGCTGGTAAAGGAAACACCCTGGGCTTATAAAAGACGGTTTCCCGAGTGAGGCTACGAGGTCAGGTGGCAGGGACAGAATCTGACAGCAGGTGCTCCAGGGCAGAAGGCCCCATTCTGGCATCTAGATCAGGAGTTGGCAAAGGTTTTCCATGAAGGGCCAGACAGGGGAGAGTGTAACCTCTGTACACCTCAGGTCTTTGTGGTGGCACAAGTGACTCTGCTGCCAGACCAGAAAACCAGCCACAGACAGCACATGAATGAAGGTGGTTGTGTCCCAATAAAACTCTGTGTATGGATGCTGCAATTAGAACTGTGTAAGTTTCATGTGGTACAACATAACTTTCCTCTTCTGATTAAAAAAAAAACAAAAAACGGTTTATGTATAAAAAACACATCCATTGATAGCAGGGCACACAGAATAGGGCTCAGGATACAGTTGGATCAGATGCCATTTAAAGGACGTGTGTGACCATGGCAACCCTGGTGCAGTGAAGTCAAAGTCTGTGACTCCTCAGTCTCCAGCAGAAATCCCTGGGTCTGCTGTGCACCAACACGACTTGGATTTCTTACTTAGCATGTCCCCTGAGGGAGACAAGCATCTTAACCTACCTATCAGCTGGGGACAAGGGGATGATAGACCAAGGACGATAACCTCTCGAAGTGCAGAATCAGGAAGCCGCACGTTGCTTACAAAAGAAGCCAGTGGATTGCGCACTGTGGCATCAGATCTCTGCTCGCTCTCTGCAGCGCGTCCCGGCAACATAATGTGTTGTTTCCTCTGCTTGCCTTTTCCGAACTGGCAGTTTTCATTGCCAGTTATTTTGTTTTCTATCTATTATGTGATACTGGGTATTTTTAAAGTAGTTATGTTCATTCTTTGGTTACAGATTTTCAGATTACAAGGAGCCAATTTCGGAGCGAAGATAAACACACATCATCCAGTAATCTGAGATCTGGAACTGAATAAAGTAACTGTGATGTGATATCAGTGCGCTGTTTTATGTGGAGACACTGCCGGTAAAAGCAGGAGTTGTGTGTGTTGTGGACAGTGCCCTGAGTGGGGCATGTGCAGTGCCCTGAGTGGGGCCGTGTGAGCTGCGGACGGTGCCCTGAGTGGGGCCGTATGAGCTGCGGACAGTGCCCTAAGTGGGGCCCTATGAGCTGCGGACGGTGCCCTGAGAGGGGCCGTGTGAGCTGCGGACAGTGCCCTGAGTGGGGCCGTGTGAGCTGCGGACGGTGCCCTGAGAGGGGCCGTGTGAGCTGCGGACGGTGCCCTGAGTGGGGCCGTGTGAGCTGTGGACGGTGCCCTGACTGGGGCTGTCTGAGCTGTGGACGGTGCCCTGAGAGGGGCACGTGAGCTGCGGACAGTGCTGTAAGTGGGGCTGTATGAGCTG
>NW_003852422.1:6085228-6088169 GCF_000181295.1 Otolemur garnettii
GAGCTGCGGACAGTGCTCTAAGTGGGGTTGTATGAGCTGCGGACAGTGCTCTAAGTGGGGTTGTATGAGCTGCGGACAGTGCTGTAAGTGGGGTTATATGAGCTGTGGACAGTGCACTGAGGGCCTCGTGTTTGGGCAGCATTTCCCTGAGGGGCCCCCTTCCTTCCCCTGAGCGCAGTCAGGAGTGTTAGACAGTGGTGAATAAGCTTCTCATAGGTCTCAGCTGTCTTGTTGTGGTGACATCGTTTCAGACATCATTGCCTTGTAACAGCCAATGAGACGTAGAGGATGCAGATAGAGGTGAAATTCACTTTTCTAAACTTGAACACGGACGTGGTGATGTCTGATGTTGAAATGATATGAATAAAGGATTCATAGTAGGCCTGACTTGAAAAGATTTTCCTTTTCTTCAGAATATTATGCTTCCTGACATGTATACTAAAGTAAAAATGGAATACGTTGCCTTGTTCTTACAAATTATGACTTTATCACTTGAGATTTAAAATCAGGCTTCTTAAAATATAAAATCAGGGTTCTATAAAATGTTTGGATTATAAAATAGATTCTCTATTGCACTATTTTCTGTAACCAGATTCCAGTGACAATTTCTCCTTTTCTTATTTTTCTATTTTTTGAGATATTTATGTAGTTATGTCTCATATTTGCATATTTAATGTATTTACTTATTTGTGTATTTATGCATCTAACTTAGATTCAGTGTAAAACTTTATTGATTTACTACTAAAATATCAGGTTGAAAGTAAAAGTTTTCCTAACATCATTTATGACATTAACCTATCTGAAGATTAGATGACGGTAAATTCAATGTCTAAAGGTTATATTTAATGATATAATGAAATATTTAAGACCTTCAGTCTCAGGTACCAGTATCTGTGATCTGGCTCCCAACCAAAACAGCGTCCACAATGCCTGCTACTAATGATGATGAAATGCTCTATTCATACTGTATTCATTTCTAATTTGTTCATTTATCCTTAATTGAAAAGTTAATATATAGTCCTCAAGATAAAACTAGAAATAATAGAGAAAATTCACCATCACGTGGCATTTGGGCTTAGTGACTAACAAGTCCAACGGGAATACACGGTCGTTCTGTGCTACAGAGATGTTTAAATTGCACAGACGGCTCTTCACTGAAGCAGGAACTCGGATCTTTGTCCCTTAAAAAGTGCTCTTCAAATGTTTAACCTTGGGAATGCCTTGTGATGGTGTTAGGCTGATGGGCACAGAGGTAAAGAAAACATTTGGAGAACGTAAAAGCCAATGTCTGGCATTTTTTTTTTTTTAGCATCCCAGTTCAGGCCACTAGTAATGGATGGGGGTGGCGGCCGCTCTTTCATCCAAGTGTGGTAGACACTCTGCTTGGAGTTTGCCCAACTTGGAGAGAGTTTCTTTCCTGCTATCTCCAGAGTAACCCTAAATGGAAAACGCATGATGGATCAAGGGAGTTTAGGTGGTTCAAAGTTACCTGAAGAACCATCTGTAAAGTAGACTCATTTATTTTTTGTCTTTAGTCAGCTATCTACAGAAACCTTTGCATGGGGCTATACCTGTTGGTCAGATAGTCCTGACCATAAAGGCAGAGTCGGGACAGTCAGAGCCACTTGGCATAGCACTGTCTCGTACTTCCAAGACTGCTTGAGCCAGTTCCCATTTACTGCTGATACTTGGAGACGGATTGCTATGTGCACATTCAATTTTACGTCCTGGGGCTCAGGTGACACCTCGTTCATACCAGGCATGCCAGGTTGTGCCACCTGTTGGTATTCCTATTCTTCACCAGAACACTATGATGAGGCAAAAGGTGCTGCTCACAAGGAAGGCATGTACCTGAGGAGTATGTCGTAGCTTTGCTACACGAGGCTGAGATCTGCACTGTAAGTCACACACAGGGCTCAGTGCAGAGCCTGCATGGCATCGCTGTCTGCGCTGAGACTTCAGCCTTGTTATCTCTGCTGAGAGCTGGCACCCGGCTCAGAAGCCACAGGCTCTGCACCTGCTGCAAATTCTCCTCCACTCTGGGCCTCATCAACCTCAGTTGGTGTATTACTCAGTCAAGGTGTCAGAAAGACTCATTCGAAAGCGGTATATGTGTTTACAGTACTTCTCTTTATAGGAACCAGAGTTGATGCAACTCTGAGGCAAACAGCAAAAATGGACTGTCTTCCCTTTTTGGTGAACCTCAACTACTTCTAGGGCCTTGTCAACTGTGGCAGAGAGGAAGCCACTTGGCAGACCTACAGGTGCACACCAAGCAGGAGGGACTGTTTTCATTTCTTTTTTTTCTGGTAAGGACATCATTTAGCATAAAAGTTATAGTTAAACTCATTTAATTGTCTCTTCCATAATCTTTTGCTATTCTATAAAAGTATCAAGTTTGCATATAGGTTAAGTCTAATAAGAATGTCACAGAAAGTATCCACTTTCAATCACTGAGTTACCTTTTTACTGGGAGTACTGCATAGTTACATTTTGAAAATATTTGACACATTGTATTTTCATTTTGACTCAGCACTAAACATTTTCTAAATTTTCTTTCTCCTCCTCTGATGACTGAGTTATTTAACATGTGAGTTTAATACATTTTCAAGCATGTGGGATTTTCCAGATTCCATCTTGTCATTGCTTTCCGACTTACCTTCATCGTGGTCAGAGAACCTACCTGTGTGATGTTTATTCTTTTCTGAGCTTTACTGCGGTATAACAGACACACAAAAAATTATACCTATCTCAAGTGTATACCTTTATGAGTCAGCCTATATACCTGGTTATTAAAATTCTCTTCTGATGAGGCTCCTTTCTGGTGAAGATTCAGAGAGCACACAAACATGTTCACACTTCATGCTTATAGGGAGAATTCAGTTCACATACCTGTTCTCCAAACATCCTTGCTAGCATTAAAAAAAAAAAAAAAAAAAAA
>NW_003852422.1:6088189-6134832 GCF_000181295.1 Otolemur garnettii
AAAAAAAAAAAAAAAAAAAAACTGGTTATTTTATGATAGTTTTATGTTTACAAAGGAGTGGTAAAGATAGTAGAGAAAATTCTGTTACACTCCCCACACCCAGCTTTCCTTATCCAGCAGGACCTCTGTCAGTTGATAACCCAAGGAATTGTAACAAACTGGTCAACATCTGGAGGTGGCCAAAATAAAGAACCAGGCCTACTGTGCTGACATGGTCATGTGCTGCATGTCCAGTCTATGAAAATTAGGAGATGGTCAGCTACAAAGGTTTTGCTATTTTTAATATCATTCATTAGTACAGAATACTTATAATTATTAAGCCAATACTGATGAATTTTCCTTAATGGAGATTAATACATTATTCTGATGTCCTTATTTTTAACCTAATTCCTCTTTCCTGATTCGGGACCCCACCCGGATAGCATTTTGCATTAACTTAGCTCATCCCCTCAGGCTTCTCTTGGCCGTGAAGGTTTCTCAGACTTTTCTTGTTGTTAATGACCTTGATGGGTCTAAACAAACCATGACCTCCTCTATATGTTGGCCAGTTGGTTACAGTCCCTTGGGTGATGAGCCACAGAGGTTCTGTTGTAATCTTTAAGCACTTTCTGATCTATTAACTTAGAGACATTTACCCTAAAGAAGTCAGTTTGGGGGGCAACATGTCAATAGTTCTGACGTGTATGGGGCTGGCTGGGGAAGCAGGTATGAGGCTGCAAAGCTCTATTGGGGGTGGAGAAAACTGGAGAAGGAAATACGACACCAGAGGAAAAATGAACATGAAATCTATTATATTTTTATAGTAAATGTAGGTTTTCTTTTGTGTAACCAATTTAACTGATATAACTGTAGTATGGCATATATTGGATGAGAATCACACACTGGAATTTTTTGACAAAATAAATACAAATTTCATAGCAACACAATTTTTTTTTTGAGAGAGGGTCTCACTCTGTCACCCTGGGTACAGGGCCATGGCATCATCATAGCTCATAGCAGCTTCAAATTTTTGGGCTCAAGCAATTCTCCTGCCTCAGCCTACCAAGTAGCTGGGAGTGCAGGTGCCTGCCATGAAGCCCAGCAGCTATTTTTTTTCTATTTTTAGTAGAGACGAGGTCTTGCTCTTGGGTAGTTGAGTCTCAAACTCCTGGGCTCACTCAATCCACCTGCCTCAGCCTCCTAGAGTGCTAGGATTACCATCCCTGACCACAACACAATTATTTTTAATACAGTACCAAATATAAGTACAAATATGAATTTCATTTTCACAATTCAAATCCTGGGTTAATACCATTTTGTAACCCCCCCCCCCCGGAAAAGTCTCGTGACAACTTTCATAATAAAATAATTATCAGAAAATAAGGTGCTGCACTAGATTTTATGGAAAATGAAAAGACAGTCTCACGAATGATTTCTTTCTTTTGCTTTTTGGAGAAGTAAATTGATAATATTTCAGTCCACTGAAATTGGGAAGCTGGATGGAGAGAAATTACATAAAGAACAGATAGTTCTATGTGGTAAATGTCAAATTCAACTAACTGGAATTGTCAAGGAGGTGGGTGCATATAAAACTTGATTTCATAGAAGCCTGGACTTCAGATAAAAATGAGAAGTTGAAAGAAATAAAATTATGGAAATGCCCAACCTCTGCACTGTCTCCCTCACTCCCCACTTCCAGGGTTTCTGTGTATGGCATGATTCCGGGGAATAAAAATAAATGGAGAATGGCCTCTCTAATTTTATGATCTATCTACTAGAAAGAAAAACCAAAATCAAACCATTCTTCATGCACAAAGCACACCACATTCAATGCCTTTGTCAGTAACTGGAAGTTCATCTACCCACGGGTCAGTTTAGGACCTCCTGAAACTTTAAGTTAGCACTTACAAGGAACACTTAATCGGTTCCAGGTACCCCGTGACAAAATCTTTTTAACATCCCTCTTAGGTTATTAGTTTATTATTCGTCCTGTGTAGAAAAAAGAAACTTAAACTGCAGACAGGACTTGCCAGAGCTCTGGAAGTTAGTGTTAGAGCTGGATTCGGGCAGACTGGCTGCAGTCTCTTAAATATCTTCTGGACCATTGCAATGTCATAGTTCTGCATTTATTCTTCACAAATACCTAAGCAATTTTAACATTATGGACTCTAAAATGCTTTCTCAATGTTTCTCAATTTTAAAAAGTTTTCAGGCAAACCCATTTATAGGAATTTTTTTTTTTTTTTAATGTAAGAAGAATGTATTGCAAGAAGCCCTGAGGGGCTGAGAATAGCCGGCTGGCCAGTCAGTACTGCTGCCCAGGAGAGAAGCTGTCGAGGTTGGCGTTTGGGGTGTGTTTCCCAGAGGCCTGGGGATGGTTAGCAGCACTGCACTACTGCAGAGGAGCAGTGTTGGGTGACGGAGAGCCAAGGAGATGAGGGCAGGGCGGAAAGGAACCTAGGGACATGTCCGTTCCTGTGCCAGAAGCCCTGTGTCGTCACAGAAGGAGTTACTGTACAAAAGACTGAGTGTGTTTTGTTTTCCTGGAAAACAAAGAGAAAAAGTTACAAATTCAGGATCTTGTCCAGGTGAAACAGCCTGAATGGATTTCAAAACCTAGAGTCAGAACTATGCAAGGACTCCATGAAATTTTTAAGAAACCTCCTAGACCATTCCACAAAATGTGAGACTTAGTTCAATTTCACCCCCTTCACTAAGGGGTCAGAGAGACTTGAACAATATCTATGATATGGAAACAGTAACAAACTGATTTCACATTTTGGCCATGTCACACAAGAATTTAATGTTGGAGCTAGATCCAGAATATCCTGAAAAACAGTGCAAAAGTATATCTGTCTATCTGTCTGTCTATCTAACTGTCTGTCTGTCTATCTATCTATCTATCTATCTATCTGTTCTTCTCAGGCACTAAGCGAACTTAGTATTATATCACCAAGGATCTTTTTGTATCAATTGCAATGAATAGATGTCTACCCTTTACAAAATTGCTATGAAATTAAATAAATACATTACTGAATATCTTCTTAAATTATTAGAGAAAAATTTAAGAAAATTGCAAAATTCACTCCATTCTTTCAAGATGGATTTTTATAAAGTAACCTTTTAAAGAAGACTCACATACACATCTCAAATATTTTGATTGCATTAATTTTCAAAGCAAGGTAAGTACCGAAGGCAATTCAAGTGCTTCTTTTTGTAAATAATTTTAATGGAATATGAAGAAGAGGAGGAAAGAGGACTAGATTCAGGACCTTTGAAACATGTGCTAGGGATAGTGTGCTGGGGATAGGTTTTGAATGTGTATAGACTTCCTCATATCTCTAAAACAAAATTCCGAACTGACTTAGGCTCTGCCTGAGACAGCACTGATGTTGGCAAGTCTTACCGTCCGCATTTTCAAAGCTGCCATTTAATGCCCAGGTTGTAGTCTCCGTAAGTGCAGAAAGGACAAGAAAACCACCCTCCTTTTAGCTGCGCTTCCCATCATTTTCTCTCGATGACTCCCTGTGCAGAAGGCAGGCCTGCTGCGGTAGTGATTCCAGCATTAAAAGCTGTTGTCGTCACATTTTATTAATGTTCCCCAAGATATGCAGTGATTTCTACACTCCTCTGAAATTGTAAAAAATAAGCTGGCTGAACTGACACACTTCTTGGGGAAAAACTAATCAGGTCATTTATTAGCTCTCCAAGTTTAGACAGAAGCATTACTTGGTCAATTACAACCTACAAATTCGTAGCTTAGGGTTGCAGTTAATACTTATTATTAAGGAATATTTACTGTGGAATACTTTTATTCTAAGTTATGTTATTATGTCATATTTTATTACCATGAAAGTTAATAATTCAATCTGAAAATTGTTATTAATATCTTAAGTTCACAGAGTACATACTATATTAAGATTATTATTAGAACTAACATAATTAGTATTAGGTTAAAGAGCTTAAATATTTAGAAAATTTTCTTTGGTGTACTATGGATTTACATATTTAGAATAACATATCCCCTATCTCTGTCTCTATCTATCCTCTTACCTATCTTTCTTCTATCCTTGCATCTATCATCTATCTCTATCTTTCTAGTCTGTTCATTTCTCCCTGGTCCTGAGATGCTATGATGGATGTTAATTAAGACATTGCATTATTTCTAAATCCTAATCAGCCTGGTCATAAAGTGCCTTTTCAAAACCAATTTCTTTAGGGCAGAGGTTCTCAACCTGTGGGTCAGGACCCCTTTTTAATGGTGAAAATACATCGCACCATTAGGAAGGTTGAGAACCACTAGTTTAGGGTATGTGTGTGTGTGTGTGTGTGTGTGTGTGTGTGTTTTAATTTTGACAAATATTCTATGCTCCCTTAGTCTCAATTCCCCAAACAGAGAAATTTTTCAAACATAAAGAAATGTTAAAAAAAAAAAATACCACCCAGATAGATTGCCAGCAATCGGCTGTATTTTTCCTCTCCCTCTCTCCTTCTCTCCTACTCCAATTCTCATCTTCTGTCTCTCTCCCCACTCACCCATGTGACACAAACACACAATTCAAAGTACAGTATAAGAAATCATGCTGTATCTCCTACAAATACACTGGCGTTCATTTGGGAAAAATGAGGACCATGACTGGTCTCATCTTTAGTAACAGTTGCCTAAAGCAGTTATTCAACAAAGAGTTACAAAATGCAGGATTTTAAAGGTCCCTTCTACACATAGTAGATAGTAATTTTATTAAATAAAGATATTTACTTTTTTCCTGCTTAATCACTTATTTTTTTTACAGCACTATGGATTACTGGATTTTTAACTATTTAAAACATAATGGTTAACAGCAGTGCATTTATCAATCTTAAAACATCAAAAAATGTTTTAATGCCATCTACTCCCGAGTCCACATTCAAATCGACCCATTCTTACAAGAAAATGTTTTTCTTTATTTTTTTTAAGACCCAAACCAGATTTCAGTCTAGCCTAAAGCTTTACAATTGATTGTTATATTCCTCTTTTAGTCCAAAGAGGCCCTTGGTCATGACATTGATTTTTTGAAGAGTCATAAAGAGTTAGTTTTCTTGTAGAGTATTTCTTACTGTGAATTGGTCTGACTTCCTGTGATGTTTAATTCAATTCTCTATTGATACATTTCCTACAAGCAGCAAAAAATATCTGGAGGCTTGACTGCATTTCTGTTACGATATTGGGGATTTTATGGGTGGTTTTGTGCGTGACCTACTGCGTCCTGTTGGGGGCTGTGCTCAGATGTCTCAGTTTGTCAGTTAGCTAAGGTGACATCGCCAGATCTCGTGGACCAGTCTTTAGAGGAGAATCACACATCTGCATTCTTACTTGCTCCCATCCTTTGTGCTTCAGCTTCTCTCTGATGCCTTTAAACACAATCATTTTGTGTTTTACTTGGCTTTCTTCTTGTTCTTGTTAAGACCTTGGCTTTGCTGCAAGCTACTCTGTCTCACTCAGATCAGAAATCTCTCTTTTAATACGCCCTTTAATTTGTGAGCACTTCTGTGATTTCTGGCATAACTAGACATTTCAAATTCATTTCCTACTCTTCCTTTCCCAGACTTTTGATCCGACATTTCTCTAAAAACTTCTGGCTCCTTTTCATGGGTTCTGAAGTATATGAATATGAACATCATGGCCATCAAACTGCACGTTTTCTGTTCCCATCCTACACCTCAACTCTGACTTTGTATAATTTTTTCCTCTTTGTTTAGTTTCGGGCCTGAGAGTCATTTGTTTACGCTCATACAGTACAATGTCATTACCAAAGGAACTTAAATAAAGTTGTTCGTTTTGGTTGGAATGTATTTCTCTCTTCTCCTCTTCCACTTTTTCGTTCTGGACACAAGATGTGTTACATATATAATCATAGTAATATCATAGATTTGCATAATTTGAAGAATGATTAAAATTCCTTACTGCGGATCAACCAACTAACTTAGAATACCAAATACTGATCCCCCTATGCAATACTCTCAACTCCTAGAACAACTAGTAGCTAAATTTTATTCACAGCATGTCCTCTTTCTATTTCATAGTCTTATAAATGTAATTGTGTTATAATTATATCATTTATGTATACATATTTATCATATACAATTGAAATTATCCCACTGTTTATATTTTTCTGTAACTTTGTTTTTCACCGACCATTTCATTTTTAAGGTTAGTTTATGTACTTTTATTAGTGTAATTTATTTTCATTGTTGTATAGTGCTCTACTTTATAAATCTGTTACAATAAACTTATTTGTTCCTTTATCAGCCCAAGTCAATGCAGATCATCAATGTTGATAAGAAAGATTTATTATAAGTAATGAAAAATATCAGAGGCAATCAAATGGATTGTTATAAAAGATTGTAAATGCTAAGAAATATTTCAAAGACAAATATTAATTTCAGTTAGGTAAGTAGGCTCTCTAGGGCAAAACATCAGTGCTTTCTCTGAATAAAGTCTGGTAATTTCCTCAGAAACTCAAAAAGAAGAGGTTTTCATCAGTAAGTGCTTAAAATGGCATTTTAGCTCTTCCTTTAAGAGCAGAGTTGAGCACATGCAATTCTTGATTTGTAAACAGCCCCTGGAATAGTGATGCCTCTAGAGATATTTCACCAACTTATTAGAAGTCTTTTGGAATGTGAAAACATCTTAGAACTCTTAGACTCAAGTGAGCTTAGAAATGAAATTATTTTCCTGCATTGATACAAACAACATGTGTTTCAGACACTGAAAGACTCTTACATGAAGCCTACTCAGCACACTGATGAGCCTCACAGTCCCACAAGCCTTGTCTACAATTCTTCTTCATTCACTTTCTGAAGTTGCCTAAAATTTCTACTAATGACAGCATGATACATCCTTAAATGATACAGAATTACATCAGATAGTGTAGAAGACGTTAAAGACAGTGCATAAAAGAGATCATGAAATAAGAGTAGTAAATATTGAGTCGGAGAGGTCTTGAGATGAAGTTTGGGGAGTAACTATACATCCTTACTGTGGTTGACTAAGCAAGTTAGCTATTTTATTTAAGATCCTTGCATTGGCAGAGAAACTTTAATGAAAACAAGAAAAGAAAGATATTGATAAGTAGAAGACAGGTAAGGAAATGAGATTTAAAAGAATGAAAAGACAAGTGACTAATGTAATAAATCTCAAAGATGGTCCTTCTCCAAATGGATGAATATGACTCTTTTTGGGACCCTGTGCCTCAATGTCACAGTAGAAGAGTGTGGCTTTTCTGTAGAGAGGGAAAGCAAGAAATCAAGGCATGTTTAAAAGAAAAATCAACTTAAAATGTGACTCTAATACCACAAGCAATATAAAGTAAAAACAATTTGACAGAAACTTGGTAAGATCTAAATCTATGATGAGCATCTCAATGAAATGCTTGACTTTGTGAAATGCCAATTATTGATATACCGATTATTGATATGCTAAAAATTGATATTACGTTTGAATGTAAAAGAAATATTTGTGGTATAAAATCAAATACAAAAATTATATCAATATGTTTATGTTTAAAATGATTGTAGTCTTGTTTCAAAGTTATCAGGAAGAGAGCACAGTTTCTGACTTTAACTGTGGAACAATCAAGTCCTAAGAAAATAAGGCTGAATCTGAATTTTTAATTGAAAAAAGAAAAAGAAATATAACCGTAAATGTCTAAGTATTTTCTATTATTTCTTTCATTCTTAAAAAGCATAATTCCATATTTAAATTAAAATTTCAGATTTTATTTTTTTCTGGCCATATTTGTACATGTTTGGATTAAAAATATGAATAAATAAATAGGATAAAGTAAGGAAATATTATTGCTTAAAAAATTAAATATGTTTTTATAGGTGCTGATTTAAAACAAGAATTAAAATATTAAAAATTATATATGTCTGTGTCTCTGCATTTATAGAGAGAGGGAGAGAAGGAGCACCCACATGCACTAGTGATTGTATCTGCTCAGGCCTGTGATATGAATCCTGACATTCATAAGTTGCCAGAGAGCTGTAGTACAGATACTTTCTTAACAAGAAGGCATTTTGATCAACTAACAATCAAATTCTGGAAAATAAATTTAATTGAGAAAAAAATACCAAAGAGTATCTCAAAAGAGCGTCTCCTGTCAAAAAGTAAACAATGAAATGAGGAAGTGAGGACACACAAGAAAGAAGTCACACTTGTTAGAAATTTATCTCAGGCCGATTTAATTATAAATAAAACACTTCAACCTCAGCCTAAAACATGACAATCATTTCCATTTCAGCTCCTAGCCCTAGAGGGCATGAATTTCATTCATCAAACTCCATGGTCAATACACTGAAGACAAAGGTTACTTTAAGAACACACAAAAATAAAAAATATAAAGAAGCCCACATTAGAAAGTTTTGTGTCAAATGTTTTATTAAATAGTTTATTTATTTATCTATCAGGCTACAGAAAAGGGAGAAGGAAGTTAACGTGACCTCTTGGGGGCACGTTGTGGGAAGTACGTGATGAGTACATAAGACTCACTCACAAGCTTTAAAACACAACCTAAGGACAAACTGACAAAAAAGTTAAACATCTGCGGTATAATCATAAATAAAATTAGAAAGATTCATTGTATTTACTTTGCATAAAGAGAAGCCCAATAGTAGATACAACGAAGCCAATATTCTTAAACTACTATAAAGGCAATTATAAAAGGCAATGCTTTCAATAGCATCACTAACTTGGTTTTTAGTAATTGAGTCCTTAGTTAGTAATTACTACTCTTGTAAAAAAAGAGTGTAAATTAATTATAGAATTCGATAAATAAATTTAATTTACCACATCTTAACTTTTCTTTTTTTTTTTTTTTTTTTGTAATGTTCTCAGATGTGGAAAATAGACCTGACTTTGGCACTTGGAAAATATGTACCAACATATAAAAATCAGAGTATAATAGAAGAGAATCCTCTTGCCTACTCCTACTTACTCTGTCTCATAAAGAAATTATAAAGCAATGAATTTAAAATGGGTCAGATGAAAACCATTTAAACTGTAATATATATAATCAATTCAAGTAAGTTAGTGCTACAGGCTTATTGAGACAAATCCTTTATCAAGATATAATGCACTAATAAGAATAGAATGTGCAGTTACTGTGGATAATGCCTCGAAGACAGTGTAATTTTACTTTATGACGTTACTATCATCAACACTATTCCCTGTGCCCACTGGGCACGCACCACAGCTATAAAAAAAAAATGGCAGGGCAAGGGATTTATCTAAATGTGAGTACAACTTCCAAGAATTTGCAATCTAGAGACATGCAAATCATTTCCTTGCAATTATAAATGGTATTTCCATGCGAATTAAGTTTCCAAGATGCATCAGTCTTCTCAAGATTTTTCCTTTGCATTTTATGAAAGTAGCTTTGCAAAGGGCTTTCTGGTCTGATTCTATAACTTTTTCCCCCAAAATATAATTAAGAAAAATCCAAAATTCTGATATACCATTACCTGCCTTGATGTGTCATGAAATAGGATTACATTTAAGGTCTTAGGCAAAGTAACATACAAAAAAGCATTATTAAACAGTCTGCTTAAGCTGAGCAGAGTTGTAAATAACTCCTGACAAGTTTGGGAAATTGAATTTGATAAAACCGCTAGGATAAGGTTGTGTAATAATGCAGTGTTGCAAGATTTGATTAATTATTCTTTCTAGAGGTGTAAATTCATTCTTAGTAATTTGACAAAAAGTCTGTTCTGGAACCTGTGAGTTATATGACACTTTCTAGAAAGGTCCATAATATTTGTGTGAATTACTGTCATATATTTTCTGGGATAAGAAGTAGAACTTGGTCTCCCAGTCCTTCATGGATACTCCGGGAGGTTCAAAGTGAAGCACATCGGGAGTTGCTTTATCTTCTTTGCTTCAATTCAGAAAATTAAATTTTGTCTCAATGAAATGTGATATATTAAATTATTTACTTAGCATTATAAGCCCTTCTCAGACCTTGGAATTCATCAGTAAACAAAACAGGGAGATACAGATGTAGGGAAAATTTGCCTCACGGGAAAGTTATATAGTTTTCTGGTCCATGATATATGCCAGGGGTCCTCAAACTTTTTAAACAGGGGGCCATTTCACTGTCCCTCAGACCACTGGAGGGCTGGACTGCAGGCCCTGGGACGAGTCAGCTGCTAACAGGACAGGCAGCAGTGGCAAAAACACCTGGTGGGCCGGATAAATGTTCTAGGCGGGCTGCATGTGGCCCGTGGGCCATAGTTTGAGGATGCCTGATACATGCTATCAAATAAGAGTAAGTGAAGTAGGGTAAAGATCAGGGAGACGGAGGGAGAGGTGTTGGGGACCGTCACATTGTCTCGGAAGCTTACAGAACAAAAAAAAAAAAAAGTGAGTCAATCTGGGGAACAGTTGCTCAGACAGAGAAGCCGGCAGTGCGACGCATCTGGAAGGGAGAATGTGTGAGGGGAGCAGCCGCAGTGCCACTGTGACTGTGGCTACTGAGAATAAGGGACGGTGAGGGGAGGTGAGAATGGGGGGGTTTGAGGAGCCCCCTCCTGCGGGAAGTTACAGGCCACGGTGAGCACTTTGATCCTACTCTGAGTTAAGAGGGGACGCAGAGGACTTAGAGCATGGAAACTGAGCTGTGTTTTAAGAAGCTCACCTGTTCTTTGTCAGGAATGGAATGCCGTAGCAGGAAGAGGACCAGTCAGAAGCTGATGTTGTCATGGGGCAAAGATGGTGGTGGCTTCATCACGGGAATCAGGTCAGCCAGGAAGGGATGGAGGGGACTGCTGAGATTACACACGTTTTAAAGTTTCTTCTGGATATCTTTGGAAGGTTTTTTTTTTTTTTTTTAATTGGTTGAGCGTTACAAGTGAGAACAAAGAATCCAGGACGGCTCCAGCATTTTAGACTGAACAATCCTAGGAACTGACTCACCAGCAGCTGAACTGTGGAAGTCCGTGATGAGGAACCGGAGGGAGCTCAGGAACTCAGCTGAGGTCGTGTAGATTTTAAAATATGTCTCTGGAAATGTCAAGCAGTGGGTTACACGTAGAGGAGAAGGAGACACATGGGCAGAGTGTGTGACACAGAGAAGTGTCAGGTAGTCACAGTGAGGTCGAGTCACAGAGCTGGATGGAATGTGGACTAACATGGAGAAGGGAGAAAAGACGATCAGACTGAACAACGGGGCAGTGCGACATTAGGAAGTCAAGTAAGGGGAGGAGCAAGATGGTGGCTGAGTAACAGCTTCCTTGCAACTGGGCACAGTGAGACGGGGGACTCCAGGCATATCTGGCTGGTGAGATATGCCCAGAAACATCCCTTTGGGGACACAGGGAGTCAGCGAGAGACTTCTGGCCCCCTGAGGAGGACACAAGCAGTGGAGCACTGGCAAGTGGTTGCGTGTGTTCCTTTGGTCTTATCCTGCTGGCAGCTGTAAGCACAGCAGCAGTGAGACTGCAAACTGGAAAGGCCTTACCTGTGAGCTGTTCGTCTTTTTTGGACTCGGCACTCCACCTATAAAGAAATGTTAGCAATGACAGAAAGGGAATTTAGAATACAGATGATGAAAACAACGAAGGAAATGATGGAAACAATGAGGGAAACTGGGGATAAAGTGGAAAATAACCAAAAGGAAATCCAAAAACAGAACCAAATAAGAGATGAACAATATGAAGAATATAGAAAGGACATAGCAGAGCTGAAGGAACTGAAGCAGTCAATTAGGGAACTTAAAGATGCAATAGAAAGTATCAACAACAAATAAGACCATGCAGAAGAAAGAATCTCAGAGGTAGAGGACAAAGGTTTTGAGATAACTCAGATAGTTAAAGAGGCAGAAAAGCAGAGAGAGACAGCAGAACATTCACTGACAGAATTATGGGACTTTATGAAGTGTTCAAACATATGAGTTGTAGGTATCCCAGAAAGGGAAGAAGAATGCCCTATGGGAATGGAAGCCGTACTAGAGAATATTATAAATGAAGATTTCCCAAATATCACCAAAGATTCTGACACACTCCTTTCAGAGGGATATTGGACCCCAGGTTGCCTCAACTCTAACAGAGCTTCTCTAAGACACATTGTGATGAACCTGTCCAAAGTCAAGACAAAAGAAAAGATTCTTCAAGCTTCCAGGAGTAAGTGCTAATTAACCTACAGGTGAAAATCCATCAGGGTGATTGCACCCACTCCTCAACTCTTTATGTAAGGATACCAGTCATACTAGATTCAGAGTCTACCGTACTCTAGAAAGACTTCATCTTAGCTTATTACCTGTGCAATGGTCCATTTCCAAATAAGATAGTGCTTGGATGGCATGCTTTTGGGAAGTCTATGAAACTATTCAGTCCAGTACCGGTGGTAACAATGTCCAGCTTGGGATGCTTTGTAAGGTCTGGTTTCACAGAATCATGCCCACAACTTTTAAAATTAATAATATTTTCTTGATGTTCTTATTTGAGTGTTCTATTCATTAGTGAGACCTTGGCAGATACAGAGATTCAGTGTTAAGGGCTGGAAGAATTCAAGGACTTAGGGTGGGGTTTCTCAGCTTACAGGTGGAGATGCCATAATCTCACTAGAACTAGACAGATTAGAAAAGAAATAGGATGAAATTCAAAATCTTTAATGCCTTGCTCATGTCATAGGCCAAACACCAAGTGCTTTTCTTTAAGAGTGGAAATAATTTCTTATCATTTCCAGCCCTGCGGGTAACATACTTAACAAACAAACTCAAACATTGATTTTGCAGGTAGCTGAGGCTCAGTATCAGTTCAACGCACAGCTTTGCAAGTTCTCGTAAGAACTTAGTGCACTGACGATGGATGCATCAGAACCCAAAGACCGAAAACAGTGAGAGGAAGGACAGAGAAGAGACTCAGGAAGGAGCTCAGTGCTGAGCTGGACCTCCTCTGCCAGCTCAAGCCACAAGAGCCATATGAAAGGAGTTACGTCAATGACAGGAGACTATAATTACGTCAGTCGAAAACTTAATTCCTTAGTACGAGTCCACTTACTAGAGATTCTAGATCCAATGTGCTAAATTAAGTCCTTCGGAGAGTTTTAATTATGGCATACACAATTCTTGTTATAATGAGAACTCAAACTTCGGAGCCCTGGAATATCGGGATAGATTTATCATGTTTCCTGAGATGTCCCAGACGATCCTCTAACCACAGCTTTTACAATCTGGTGCAGGCTTGCAGGTTGTTGGGAGAGTACCACTGTGGCAGGCTTCTAGGGTCTGGGGACGCTGGCAGTGTACTCCGCTGTTTCAGTGGCTCTCTGATTTTACTGGGTACGGGAGGGGACCAGGTCGGGACACCAGAGGAACATGCATTGTTATATTAAGTGATACTATGTGAGCAGTAATCAGAATGGCTTGACTCATGGGATGTTTAAGTAATAGTTAAGTGGTAATTGGCTTACTGGAATAGTTATGTTGGGAAGCCCCGTAAAGTTCGATTTTGCTTACATCCTGATGCCAAGCTCTGTGTCTGAGAAATTGATGAGACCCACAAAAATAGAGACTCGTGTGTCCTGCTTATCTCACAGCTCACATTTGTTCAACAATCCAGAGCTTATTGAATAAATGGCAGAGCTTAGCAGTCCTGAGGCTACCTGGGCAGTAGTCCTGCTGGGGATGCTAAAAGGGGACCAACAGGGAGGGCCCCATTTCTGTCCAAGTGCCCAAGTGACTAGAGGACAGTACAGAGGATGCCGTTTGTACTGCTGCTGATGGGA
Source organism: Otolemur garnettii (assembly GCF_000181295.1). Taxonomy (NCBI): domain Eukaryota; kingdom Metazoa; phylum Chordata; class Mammalia; order Primates; family Galagidae; genus Otolemur; species Otolemur garnettii. The sequence goes on from NW_003852422.1 coordinate 6,101,931, forward strand.
GCGTGGATTTTATGTGTGAGCAAATGGACGTTCCCTGCTGAACTTCTTTCTAAACACACACTCAGCCGCAAGTGTGACTCAGTAGGAGAGTCTGCATGTGCACATTACAGCAGCGACATCGGACTCTTGGGGATAGGTCCTCTTGTTACTTTGCAGAGGCTTTAAGCTGTACCACTGAGGAACAGCCAGCCTCCAAGTCTGGTGTCTGCCGTTGCACGACACAGCCTGACTTTGGTCTCTAGCCCTGTCCCAAACTCCACTGTCTTACTGTGGAAGCTGCTTCCTCAGTAGAGTCAGGCCGGAGCTCAGCAGTGCAGGCCCGGCTGACAGACTCAGAGGACACTTTGCCACCAGACTTGCTTCTCCACAGAGATGGAGAGAGCACCTGCCGTCTCCTGTTACTAAGCAGGAAGTGGGAAGTGGCGGGAAGTGCCAGGTGTTTGGAGCAGAGTGAAGCTGAGGTTCAGCTCCTCCCCGCATCAGTCCGCCCCTCTGTCACTTTACTGCAGGGGTCAGAAAGTTACAGCCCACAGACCAACTGTGGCTTTCGTGAATAAAGTCTGGGGGGCCACCTCTGTGTTTCTGCGTCCTCTGTGCTGTGTCCATGCCACAGTGACGTAGCTGAGTAGCTGCACTAGAGGACACAAGCGACGCCCTGTATCAATATCAACTATTTTGCCCTTGTCAGAAAAAGATCGCTGACTCCTGCTCACCAGGATACTTGTCTTAATTAAATATTCAGCTATATCAAGTTTCCATGGAGCTCTGCAGGAGGCTAATTTCCTTTACAGAAAGTTCGCTTACACAAAACTTCTTACACCTCAGTTTATTCCCACTTTTCAGTCTATACCTGATTGCAAAGCACATCCTCTGTGCCTCAGACTTTACTCCATCAGCAACCCCACTACTTCATTCGTAAATGCTATAGGTTAGTCACTGACTTTGATTTTGAGATGCTAGAGGAAGCTGGGGCAAGAAAGAGGGACAGACAATGATGCATAATACTGGAATCCAGCCCTAAACCAGTAGCTCGGGAGTCAGGACCAGACCAAGGAAGAGACAGGTAGAACACTGGGTACAGGACCAAGGACCTGCTACTCTGACTCATTCGCTGTGTGTAGAGTTAGTAGGGTGCAGGAACTCCCTTGACAAGAGCAGTTTTGCCACCCACCAGTAACCTGGCCGGGCTAATGTAGGCTGCCTCTCCCACACTCGGTGACACACGGCCCGTGCAGAATTACAGAGGACCAAGGGAAGCGAAAACACCCAGTGTGAGAAGTACATCTGTGGGCTGATAAGGAGCTGGGACACCCAGCTCTCTCTCCATCTTTCCAGTTTCTAGGTGTTTCTTCCCAGATGAGGAGTTTCACCCATTCAAACAACCTGCAGGTGAGTGGTGCAGGCTGGGTTAGAAAGATTTCTCTTTTAGGTAATGTTCCAGGATTCCAGTGTGCACTGGATTGCACACTTGGTGATGCAGCCTTGGTTGTCTGGGCTGTGACATCAGCCTTCGGGTGTCTGAGTATTGTGTCTAGGCAATCAAGTCGTAAACACTGCATTCTTGCAATGCTTGAACTGAATGCAGGGGAGAGTGAGAAGCATTGCATAGCTGGTATTTCTGCCTCCTGAGTGAGTCTGAGGTTCAGGGGCAGGTGAAATCTGGACGCCCTACACATATTGATTATTTTATAACCCGGCTATATGGGAGGCTATAATTTTAGAATCATCTACCTCTTCTCTTCTACTTGCTTAACCTGAACAACCTTGAATTCCCCTGGCTGCAGTCTCTGTCACCCTGTGTGCTTTATTAAGTATGCAGAGGATAACTGTTCCCAGCAAGCAGGCTCACCAGCTGGGAATGTGACACCAGAGAAACACACCGCTCTGCTCTGAGCCATTAGAGAGTTATATGGTGCTCGTTACAATGGAGTAAGAATATTTTACAGTGGTTATGACATATAAATAAAGCAGTTATTGCCTTCATAGTATATGTTCCCTAACAGAAAGCTGGTGAAAGAAAAGGTCTAATGAAATGGAGAGCCAAGTAGTGGATTAATAAAACACAGACATAGTTTAATCACAATTTTCAAAAATTTACTTATTTATTTGCTTATATTATTTATTTAATATAATCCCTTTTCTTTCTTCCGTCTTTATGCCCCATTGTATGATATAAACATGTAACTAATGACTAATGTTACCATTAGTACCACAGGTGGCTGATTATTAAACTTTACATATTATTATGACAGAATTAGACAACGAAAGTATATTACCCAGGAATCTTGGACTTGGGGTTAATGAATGATAGAGCAACCATTAATACTGGGGTGAGTTCATTTAGAGAAAGAAAGTGTATAGGTTTTCAAGTCTTTGATGAATAGATAGAAGGTCTTCATCCAAACTTTTTCTTTTTTTAATTTTGAAGTAAGAATATAGTCAATAGATATATTCAAATGCCCAAAATCTGTGGTGTGTGATATAATGCACCCTTATTGGGTATGTTTTTCTGCCTAGTATATAGACTTGCTTGCTGCCTTTGAAATCTGCTCAGGTGAGGTCTCTAAGAACAACAGCCACTTAGAAGTCTCAACTCAAACTACTCAATCAACTCCTTCAGATTGCTCACAATTGGAGTGTTTGCATGTGTTCCCTGAATTGGCCAGTTGTTTTTGTTTGTTTGTTTGTTTTTGTGTGTGTGTGTGTGTCTTAAATTATACTCTGAATTTGGAATATACTTAGGGTAATCATACACAGAATGGATTTAGAGTTGATTATATTAGTTGGCATCTATTATGCAGTCACAAATTACATTAGTCTGGGTACTCTGAGAGGCAGATTGAAAATAGGATGAAACAGGATTTTACTAGACAACCTCCTCAGAAAGAAAATGGGAAGGGAGGATGCAGAGGTGACAGGCTCATGGTGTGAACTGAGCCTTCCATTGCCAGGGACTCAGCCAGTGGGTGTCCTTATCACATGTCCTATCTCCTTGGCAGGGCCCAGTGGCTGATGTGATGGTGAGACTCCAAACCCTCTCCTGATCAGATTCTTCTCTGTCCAGGACTAATCCATTTGACCATTCTGTTAAACAAGGCCAGAGAGGACCAAAGGCACCCAAGCTGACCGCCTGGAGTTCACATGTATCCCATTGTGTAGAAGAAACTCTGTCTCCTCCTGCTGATCAAGGTCTCCTCCTGCTGAGCCAGGCCAGTGTGGTGACTTTTCTTCTTATCAGATAGCCCATGTAATTTAAGAAACTGGCCTGTATAAAAGACACACTGATTCAGAAAACTGACAGTAGACGACTACATCATCAACCAAGCAGCATCCCTGATTGCACCTGCTCGGCCAGCTGTGGTATCTTCACTAGGGCAGAGGAACTCAGCCCTAGGCATGGGATTTGTGCCCGGTAACCTAGAAAATGCATTATTTTTCAACTTGATGAGACGAGAGAATCAGTAACAGTTCACGTCCCCTTGTAATGGAGTACGGTGAATATTTACAGTCATGTTGCAAGGCTATAGCAACTGTCTGTCCACAGTCATGACGCCCTCTGTATGAGTTTGCTGTTGTAGCCATGACCATGAAGTTCATGAAATAATAGACACAAAGGTGGTGTCTGATCATTCTCTAGGTCTGAAGGACAACTTGAGTTTCACAGAGATAAAACCAAGGTGCTGGCAATGCTGTGCTTCTTTCCAGAGGCTCTGGACGAGCCTCTCTAGAGGAGGATGCGTTTTCTTAGTCCTTTGGTTTATTGGTTCATTGGGCCTTGCTGGGTGGAATGTAAAATGGGACAGTCCTTATGAAAAATAATATGAAAATTCTTCAAAAAAAAAACACCATAGAAATGCCACATGATTTAGAAATTCTGGTTTATCCCCCCAAAATTGAAAACAGGGTCTAGGACATGTATTTATATGTCCATGTTCATAGCAGCACTATTCAAAGCAGCCAAAAGGCAGAAGCAATCCATGTACTCATTGATGAAGATCTGATAAACAAAATGAGTTCTGTACATAAAATGAATATTAATCAGCTACAAAAAGGAAGGAAATTCTGACACACGCCGCAACATGGGAAAACTTTGAGGACATTGTGCTAAGTTAAGCAAACCTGTCACGAAAGGGAAAATACTGTCTGATTCCATTTATGTAAGGTGCCTAGAATAGTCAAATTCATAGAGATGGACAGTGGGACGGGAGAGAGATACAGGGATTTGTTGTTGAATGGGTACCAAGTTCCTGTTGGGGCCCAGAGAACATTTCTGGAGATAGGTGGTGGTGAGAGTTGCACAAAAATGTCAATGTACTTAATTCCAGTGAATTGCACAATCAAAAGTAGTTTAAAATGTGCATTTTGTCTTATGTTGATTTACTAGAATAATTCTTATTCTATTTTTAAAGTATCAGAATGCAATCATGATAAAAATATCCCTGTCATATATCTTTCTAATATATAATTTATTAACTGAGAAGGACAACACTAACAGATAAAGGAATAGTAAAATTAGGTGTTAAGGTTGTCATCATCAGTTGCTCTTTTATTTTTGGCTGCAATTCATTCTTAATTAATATTCCAGAGACTCACAGTCTTGTCGTGAAAGACACCAAATTGGAGAGGAAAAGGGGAACAGCTCCCAGTTGTCTGACTGTCTCGTGTAATGCGGAGCAAACATCGGAATGCAGGAATATATGATTGGAAAAATGCTAAATGACTGCCTTTCAGAGAGAGGCGTAAATGTGAAAAGTAGGTTGTTAAGACTGAAACTTTTATACCACAATCAAAAAAGATAAATGTCGTTCTTTCCTAATTACTTATACTGGTACACAACCTCAAGACAAAACATGAAGATCAGAGTAATGAGTTTTCAAAATTCCAGAGTCTCAAAGCCGGATCTGAATGAATAGGCAAGAATTAAATATTTGAAGACTTGACCAGAAATACTTGACTTTCACTTACCTCGAATATATATGATCAGGCATCGTAAAGTATGTAATTATAATGAGCAATTAGATTATCTTAGTTTTTAAAGTATTTTTTTTTTGATATTGCATTTTTTAAATTGAACAGTAGAATACCTGGGTGCTGTCGTCTGTTACCATCTGTTGCTTTTCTTATTTGCATTCATCCACATCCACATGCTTTGAAAGTTATATCAAAGTGCCTCCAAAATCGTTTTTTAATTAATTTGATTATTTCTATTTTACAAACACTTTTAGTGAGCCTATTTCAATCCTTTCTCTGGAGTACTGAGTGGCAAGTATTACTACTTTTTAAAAATTCCTGTTGTGTCTCCAACTCACATCAACTTCTTCATTGCAACTGAAGTTGCCATTTGAGGAAGAGAGACCATAAAAGGTCTTACTAAAAAGCATTAATGGCTGTCCCCAATTACTGGGTAAAGCCAAAATACTTCTAACTTTTTGAAAATATGTCTACTTTCTGGTCTCACTGACACTTCTTTAATTTTACACCAGGTCCTGGTGGTATTGACCTGTGTGAGCTTCTGGGAGGTCACCGTACTTGTTACATCATTATGACTTTGTTTTACTATTTCTCCACCCTTTATTACCTGACGTCTTAGCAATTTTCTATGCCAGCATTTGCTCCTTTGCTCTGCTATGCAGGCTCAGCCCTCTACTACCCCTTTTCCTTTTTCCATGAACACAGTGTGTTCAGACTTACCCTAAATTTCTGTCATTTCTCTATATATTAATATCAATATAATTTAATTAGGTGAATATGTATTGCCTTCATTAGACTGTGACCCCTGTGTAATGAGTCTGAGTGTCTTTATATCCCACTGTTTAACTTTGTATCTAAATTCTGGAAGGTAATAAGTATTTTTTAATGCATTACTGCATTACTAGTTTAATTATGGAGTTGACTCATTCATGATTGAATTGAATTATCATGATTGCTAAGTGGAATATAACCCAGTAATTAGTTAGCAGACTTAACCACAGGGACTTCTGGAGAAACCCCAAAATACTAGTTTAAGAATGTACAATTATTGTCATGCTAGTTGAGTTGATTCCTGTTTTTCCTGGCTTACTAATAACAAATTCCAGCAACTCATGGGTTTATTCATTTAACTAATATTCACTCCCTAATCATTAGTATTAATATTTTAATGACACTGAGGGGACAAAACCTGGACTAATACCGAGATAACCAATGTCATCACAGCTTATGTTTCAATGGGAAAGACACAAATGCATAAATAACTATAAAATAAAATACATAATATAAAGTTAATAAACCATATAAACAGAACAATAAAGAATATAAAAAACAATTTAAAAAGAAGTATAACTAAAGTAGTAATAAATGCATCTCTTTGGGAGTGACATTTGAGCAAATATTGAAGGGAGAAAACTACGTGACAATATTTGGAAAGAGCATCCCCAGTATATGGAAGAACAGGCGCAAAGAACGTCACACATAGCTCAAGTCAGGTTCCCTAACTTAGAGAGTGAGATGGGGATTCTTATCTGAGTGAGGGAAGAGAAGTAAGGCAAGGGAGGGGAAGCCAAGGGGAAATGTGGTTTTCGCTGGTTTCCAGTCTGATTCCATCAGGAAGCTCAAAGCAGAGATTACACCACAGAATTAGTCCCATCTGAAGCAAGAAGTCTGGCATCAGTATCCCTGGGGAAACAGGCACTGAGTATGAATTAGATCCCAGGTTGGAGATATTTAGCCTCCGAGTGAGGCAAGTCCAGTTTGACCAAAAAAGGAAAGAGAAGCTGTGAGTTATTAGTGAATTGGGGAGATGGAGGGTAGTGTTCTAGTGCTAAAGATGAGAATGAGTTGGACTTAGTCAAGTAAAAGCAAAAAGAGAAATTTGGCTACAGCAGGGCTTCTCAAACTGGGCTACGTATGGAACCATTCGGTAAACTTTTCACACCCTTGAACCCCGGGCCATACCCCAGGTTGATTAGTTCCTATGTTCTGGGGCTGCTACCATGAAGGCTATAGTTTTAAATTTTTGCATGTAATTCTGATGTGCAGTTAAATTTAAGAACCATAAGGACTGGAATGAAGAGTGGCAGGAGATGGCGACAGAAGCGGCCCACGTGTGCATGTGTGCTGTGGGGTAGAGTTGAAGCTCTCTGGCATGGGAAGTCCTCTTGTGATTTGACCCGGAGAAGTTATAAGATATGATTAAGATTATAAAACCTTTTCTTTAACTTCATGTAGCTGATTGACTGTAAATTCAATGGTAGGACCAGGGAGACGAGTTAGAAGTCCGTGCAATTGGAGCAATAGGAGATGCTAGTGGCTGGGACAGGTGGATGGTAGTGGAGTTGGTGAGACATGGGAAAATTTATGGTGTGCTTCAGATTTAGAGCCAATAAAATCAGCTGAGGACTGGGTTTCATTACGAAGGAAAAAGGAGCCCTGACTATGTGCTTGATCATCTAGAGATGTCTGTTGACTGGGGGACAGGTTGGTCTATGGGGACAGGTTGATGACAGGTGACTAAGAGCTCAGGTGTGTGCACGTCAACCTTAAACCACTTACCAGTATCCTCGGCTGAGATACCAGTGGGTGATCAGACACTGGAGTCTAAACTCAGTGGAGATGGGTAATTTATAGACAGAAATGTGGTAGTCACTCATACTTAAATTATTTCTACGGATGAATATGATATCACCTAGGAAACAAGCAATCACATTTAAAATGGGAGAGGAAATGAAGAAATAAATCCTGAGGCACTCCAAATTTTGTAGTTTCTGGAAGGAAATGGAGAGTCACCTAGGAGATTGAGATGAGACACTGGTGGTTTCTGTGGAAAACTATCGAAATGTGATATCCCAGGAGCAGGAGAAAAAAAAAATAAACATGACAAATGCTGGTGAAACTGAAAAATAAAGATTAAATATAGAGAAATGAATTTGGCAGAAAAGGAAGTCATTTGTGATTTTGATAAGATATTTTCCAGTAGAATGTAGGAATAAAAGCTCGATTTGAGTGAATGAGAAAAAAATTAGGAATAGTAGTGGTGGAATTCAATGAGTGTAGAACCCTTGAGGAATTTTCCAAGGAAATGTAGCTGAGAGATGCAACAGGGGCCAAGGGCCATGGCATCTAGGGACTTTTTGCTTATTTAAAATATGATATATTATAATATCATTTTACAAAAAATCCATTATTTAAAAGAAATTGTTGATAGGCGATAAAGAAGGTCTTCCAGACAGTGATCAAATTCCAGACATCTGGTCCATACCCTTTTATCTGTGCTCCTTCCAGCTAATATATCTGTGAATCCTGAAATAATGGAAGAATTGATTATCTTAGTGCAGTTGATGAGAAATGGAGATAGAGAATGATGATCAGAAATGGGATGCTTGGGGTGGCACCTGTGGCTCACAGGGGTAGGGCGCCAGCTCCATATGCCAAAGGTGACAGGTTCAAACCCAGCCCCAGCCAAAAAAAAGATTAAAAATAAATAAGTAAATAAATAAAAAAGAAAATGGGATGCTTGAAATTAAAAGGTTGAGGTGCGTGGTTATTAGTCATAACTAAAGTTTTGTATGACTAAGGAGAAAAGATGGTGGAAAGTTTAAAGGAATTGGAAAGCCAAGATGTTTATCCATAATTTATGCAGATTTGAAGTAATCATAAAGGTAGAGCTGGAGAAGAACACAGTGACCATATACAGGATCAAGATGCTTTAGGGTTAAAATTATTATCATGCTCTCGAAGACTGACCTTCATTTCTGTTCTGGATAAGGACACAATCATGAGGTCCTATTTACTCCAGTAACAGAATTAATACCACATGTGAAGTTTCCTATTTGGTTGAATGTACATTTACATATAATTTCAAAAATGCTTCAATTAATAGTCTTATTTGAAAAATATTCGCAATTCAATTTTTCTTTCACACAAGAACGCTCATGGTTAGTGGAAAAATTCAGACTTTTGATCATGACTTTACAGGTCACCAGGCTGAAAGAGAAGAGGGTTATCACACGTGTTTTCACTAATCATCTGTCACTTGTGGCAGAATATGAATGTTAACACGTTGTCATCTCAAGTGGTTAAGCAGAAATTAGATACACACAATTGGGGCACACAGTTCTAAAGTGACAATGAGCGGCAGCTTCAGAATATTCACTTTTCTCACCAGGGCTGATCGTGTCTCGGCATTTCTGCAGCTTTCTGTGCTGCATCTGCTGTTTGTCAACTTCAACTTCACCTTCACCTTCCCCGATTGCCTGATCGCCCTGCACTTCACATTACCCTTCATGTTCTTCTGCCTCTGTTCACAGCTCTTTCTCTGAGAAGGAATCACTTACCTGATCTGTCTCGCTTTTAAAACTTTGACCCCTTTTTAAAGCTGTAATTCTACTTTTAAAACTTCGACCCTCTGAGATATATTTTAAGTAATAAAAAGACAGTCTATTATCTAATTGCAGTTTTTAAATAGTAACCTTCGTTATTGTCCCCAGATAAAATATGAATAGAATCTGTCAAGGATCCAGGCTGAACTTCATTTAGACTATCACTCCCCAGCATACCTAGTTTATTTACCTTGTTTCACATTAGATCACAGTGGAATACTCTTGAAATTAAAAGATACAGTTTGTGATTTTCAAGAGTCGAAGCGTCAAAAATTATATCTGATCTATACCTTCCAAAAAGGGCATGACTAGTAACAAAAGAATATGTACTACAACTTGTTGAGTTCAAAGTGTGTACTATTTTTATTTCCCCTAGCAACGATGACCCCTTTAGTATTTTTTCTTACAACAGTCTCCATAACACATCTGTTCTGTGTCACATTCATAATTGGATTCCTCTTCTGTTTCAGTTTCCCATTCAATGCTTCCAGGGATCACCTCTCAAGTAAATTACTTGCACTCGCCCTTTGTTCAGAGTCTGCATTCAAACCAAAAAGCTGGCACTACTAGAGGAAGCGACATTGGAACTGGGTTCTGTGGGCATAAACCAGACTTTCTCAGGTCGTTGAAAATATGGCTGCTCAAAAAAGTAATAAATTGGAAATCAGAATAAGGGTGCCATACTCAGGATTCTGTAATCAGCTTGTTCATGGAAAGCAAGATGGAGTTGTATATAAAATATAGCTATAGGTAAGAGTATAAAACAGAATACAAAGGGCTGTTTATGCCTTTATAAGGGGAGGGGGCTGGGTTTTAACTCACATGCAGTAGAAAATTATGTAAAGAAAATATAATAACCAGAATAACCATATTGCATTTAGATTAGGTAAGGGTCAGGAGCCTGTGGCCTTGTGAGTTCAAGATTGTGTTTTTTTAACACAAGAAAGGTGGGAAGAAAAACTTCATCTTTCTCTGAAGTTTTCTATAAATTTGGATTCACTCAAAAAGCTGCTTTTGAGGACCTAGAAGGCCACACGTGGCTTTCAGCCTGCGGGCCCCCCACGCCCTGTGAGGATGCAAGATTGGTTTAGTAATGTCAAGGATGATGAAAAGGTGCAGAGAAATTGGAGAAAGTTTTGAAACTTATAATCAATAAACAAAATGGATGTTGGTTCTTTTATGATTGATCGGCAGTGAGACTCAGCAACACTTAATAGAACGGTGATCACAGGAGTAGAAATTAGCTGGAAGTTAAACTGGGGTTTGGAGAAAGATGGTGTTAAGTTTCCTGTTTGTCAGATGAGGTTTAAGCTGTTCATCCTGTTGATATTTGCAGGACTGTTTCTGAAGTTCACTTAAATGTTTAAAGTACCAGTGTTGTTAAATACAGCAGTTGTGTATTTGTTGTCTAGTAAGTGATTGTTTTGTGATTCTTGATTGTGATTAAATGATTTTTAGTTCCAGAGAAAGATTGGAGGACTCCATTTTTCACAGGAAACAGACTGATTATTCAAATTGGATACTTTAGCACTTTATTGCAAATCTTGATTATCTTTCATCTCATTAAAAAGCTGTTGAAAATAATTTATTATTTACTTGCTACCAGATGATAAAAAATTCATTTTTTGCTAATGGTGCAATCATATTATACTTTATTGCTCAATTTTTATTGGCCTTGATAAGAGAGTAGTAGATTAATTGTATCTCTATTTCACCATCCCAGAAACATCAAAAATTATGTTTGCTGAAGTGGGACTTACTAAGATCAAATAGACTTGGCTGTATTGTAATTAAATGATTTCTAAGACTAGAAGTAGATGTGGCAACCTCACTACTTTATAATTATTCTTGAATATTGTATTCTAGTAGGAAATGTATATCTAAAATAGAATGAAATAATTCTTAATGCATACGTGAGGACTAAAAAATTATTGCATTTATAGTATTTAATAGACTGAATACGACTGGTGAAAAGCTAATCTAATATAATATGAGCAGGATCTTTGAAGGGTTGGCCTTGGAGGAAATAAAGAAAAGGTAAGAGAACACGACCTTTGTTTGAATTTTCGTCCATTTATTCCCCTAAATCCCTCACTTGTTATCCACACCAGTTCTATAATGCGTTCAGAAAAAACACTGCTACTGAAATGTTTTAGCAAACTGGTTGGTACCCTAAACTTCCTTAAATTCCTCTGGGTGTGTAAGAGACCAGCTGGAATTTATAAAGATATATTTACTCCATAGGAAGAAATAAAGAAAAGTAACTGCAACCAGCTCGAGTCTAATATTTTGTTGAACTTTCTTCTTCTTCTATCTCAAGTCTTTTAGTAGCCAAAATCCCCATAATGATCACCTCAAGAAATGTCCACTCCCTAATTCCTGGTATTACACCTGTGGCTACATCTTTTAAGTTAAGATGCATTCCTCAAAAAAAAGGATTAAACTCCTAATTTCCAGTACCTATGATTGCTGTGTGTCATTGGAAATGATCAAGGTCATTACGTAGACCTTATTCAAATATGACTGGAGGGTTTATTTTGGCACATATAGGTAGATACAAATAGATATATTTGCTAGCCTCCAAAATTTATTTATTTAATTTATTTAAAGTTTTTCTGAGATAAGAAACTTCTGGGTTTTTTTGGTTTTTTTTTTTAGAGGCAGAGTCTTACTTTATTGCCTTGAGTAGAGTGCTATGGCATCACAGCTCACAGCAACCTCCAGCTCTTGGGCTTAAGTGATTTCCCTTTCTCAGCTTCCTGAGTAGCTGGGACTACAGGCACCCACCACAATGCCCGGCTATTTTTTGTTGCAGTTTGGCCGGCGCCAGGTTTGAACCCACCACCCTTGGTATATGGGGCCAGCACCCTACTCACTGAGCCATAGGTGCTACCTGAAACTTCTGTTTTTTAAACCATTTAGTTTGACAAAACTTTGTAGTAACCTTAAATTAAAATATTACTGTTACATGAAAAAGGGAATTAATTGAAGATACTCTTGCAGTATGTTAAAGAGCTGACTTTTCTTTCTTTCTTTCTTTCTTTTTTTTTTTTTTTGAAAGAGACAGGCTCTTGTTTTGTTACCTGGGCTGGAGTTCTGTGGCCTCAAGCCTAGCCAGCAGCAACCTCAAACTCCTGGGCTCAAGCAATCCATTTGCCTTAGCCTCCCAAGTACCTGGGATTACAGGTGCCCATACCATCACACCTGGCTAATTTTTTTTTTTTTTTTTTTTAGTAGAGACCAGGTCTTGATCGTGGTCAGATTGGTCTCCAACTCCTAAACTAGAGAGGTCCTTCCACTTCAGCCTTCCAGAATGCTAGGATTACAGGTATAAGCCACCCCCCACCCCAAACAAGCCAACCTTGAAATAGGAGGGTCATCCTAGATTATTCCAGCAGGCCCAATGTAACCAATAACCCAATCACATAACTTATTAAAATGGAAGAAGGTCGAAAGAGTCAGTTACAGAGATATGATGGAAGAAGGATCTGTTTCTGACTCTAAAGTCAAGGCAAAGGGGTCAGTCCATGATCCAGAGAATGTGAGCGGCTGCTAGAGGCTCAACAAGGCAACAGGTGCTCCCTGAGGCAGCCGGGAAGAAAGGCACACTGGGCTGCACCTTTGTCTCAACCAGATGAGATGAGATCAGCACGGGACTCCTGACCTACAGAATGGAAAGATAATAAATTTGGGGCTTTTAAGCCACAGAGTTTGTTGTAATTTGTTGCAGTATTTATAGAAAACAAATATATCTCTGCAACTCACTGCAATTGGTACTCAAGGTGAGGTGTAGGGAGCCAAGTAGCATGTAGAGATCATTTCCTTTCTGGGATAATGATGCGTAACAAACAGGCTCCAAATCTTGATGTCTTACAAATGACTACTTTGCTTATTTGTGGTTCTCTGTAGATGCCCTGGTCCATCTGCTCCAGTCTGCGGGTCTGTTTCAGGCTGGTCTCCCATCGATCGCTCGACCAGTCAGATGCTGAGAGTTTAGGCTCCTGAGCACAGGCCTTCTCATGGTCAATTTCAGGACCCAGGAGGGGGAAGCAGAAACATGTGGTGCCTCTTCTTAGCTTAGAACTGGCAGCTGTAACTTCATCCCACAATCACTGGACAAAACAAGAGTGTGGCCAAGCCTGCCATCAGGGGAGGGGGTCAGTGAGCCTTGGCTGGGACAGGGAGGCAGGAAAGCATGACAGATAAATAATAATGTGCCACAGTCATCTTCAGAATTCAGTTTCCTCTCTGAAACAAGTCTTTTACTCAGATGTACAGGAGAGAATATCTGCAGGCTGCAGCTATGCAGTGATGTGGAGGATCAGACAGGGACGCTGGACTCGTCCACGCTGAGGGCAGTCGATAATGGCATTCATCGTCTGTAGAGAACATACAAACAATCCCAAAACCAATAACCGTCTCTCTGCTTTTGATTTCTCATTATCCCTCTAGGCCAACAATTCTAAACACTGTAAGTCACAGAAGCCCTGCTGTTATGGACCTTATGCTTGTCTTTTGGAATACAAACTTCACATGGGACTTCTAACTTGTCATAATGGTTATGTAAAGTTTGCAGAAGATTCATTCAAGATTATAGAAAGAGACATTATTTTGTTCTACATTTTTTTTGCTCCTAGAATAGTTTTTAGAAATGAAAAGAACTGTTTTATTCAATGCTGAATGACACAGCATAATTATTTTAAAACAAAAGAAAATTAATTCAAGTAAACAATAACAGAAGACGTAAAGTAAAAACATATATTGCTTAAGAAATGTATACAGTGCATACATGTGTTAATGTCTCCATGAAGAAATATTTCTATTGACATAGCATCTAATATTTTAAAATATCTTCATTCAGCTTTGTAAATAAAGAACTTATGCTTATCATTCAGATATCTTTATTTAAAAAACTACATGAATTCTTCTTGTATTATTCAGCATTTTTATTTTCCTTTCATTAATCCACTCCACAATTATCTCTCTCAGCAGACGACAAATTGTTCATTTTTCATAGTTTTAATCTTTCTTCCCAACCACAAATAAAGTAGTTGATGGGCAAATTGTTTAAAGAACTACTCATCAATCAATATCCTCTTAATTCAATTTTCCTGTTTAAATAATCGGAAATAAACTACAGTTGACCCTTGAACAATATGGGTTTGACTGCATGAATCCACTTACACGCATATTTCTTCCACCCGTGAAACAGCAAGACCACCCTCTCCTCTTCTTCCTCCTCAGTCTGTTCAACACGAGAGTAATGAGAATAAAGATCTTCACAATCGTTTTCTTTCCACTTAATAAATGGTGATTATATTTGCTCTTGTTTATTATTTTCTTAAGAACATTTTCTTTTCTCTAAATTAGTTTATCATAAATATATAATACATATACACATTACGCTAACTGACTATGTTATTGGTGAAGATCCAATAGTAGGCTATTAGTAGCTACGTTTGGGGAGTCAAAAGTTATATGCCAGTTTTAGAATGCACAGGGATCAATGCCCCAACCACTGCGTTGTTCAAGGGTCAACTGTATTCTCTAATTAGGTCGTCCAGCATTTATTTTTCCCAATTATTTTGTTATATCACTTATTTCTGGTGTCATAGTCACTCAACATAGTAAGTATTCCTAATATTATTTTTGTGTAATTTTTTTGCCAGAATATACAAACTACCCAAAGACATAATTCATCCACCCCTTATTTTCTACTTTAACATAATTTATTTATTGCTCATTATATTTAGAAAACTTTAAAAAATTTAGATCCACTTAAGAGCCTGCATGCATTTTTCAAGGCTATTTTATTAAACAATAGATAATATTATGGCCTTGTGATTTTAACAGTAAAGGAAGAGAATGCTTCATAAGACTAAAAATAATCATAATCAGAAATGTTTAGCCTGCTTGAAAAAGAGATTGAAAAACTTTAACAAATTGTTTAGCCATTATTTAAGGCCAGATGATTTTACGTGAAAAACAGCTTAAGAGGTTAATGTGCTCATAACTGAGGACTGTAAAGTCGTTGGGGCTTTTGGTTTCAGTTCCCATGTGAGGGGCTGAGAAATTGGCTCGTTTTTATGATAAGAAAAACCTTGGAGAAACTGAAAAATCAATGACTTTTCATGGGCCCATGACAGCTGACTTGCAGGATCCATGGCCATCCTGAAACCCAGAGATTCCTGGATGTCTAGTGAGATTTACTTACAAAGCTGCCTAAAATGCTGATTTTTGCCTTAGGAGACCAGAGTGTGGACCCATTTTAAATCTACCAGATTCCTGATCCACAGAAACTATGGGATAATAAATTGGGGTTGTTTTGAGCCACCCTATTCCTGAGAATCAGCCCTCCCCATCATGACATTATTTGACCTTAATTACCTCCCTGGAGTCACCCTATCTTCAACTACAGTTGTATGAACCTGGGCGGGGGGTGGGGGAGGAGGGTGTTTAATGATTTAACAGATGAATTTAGAGAGGAGGAGATGTAAATCATTCCAAACAAGTGTGATGCATTTAAGTGATAACATAATTACACATAACATACAAGCAAAAGGAAAGAAGAAGGGAGATCCCAGGGGCTGTTCTGTTTGGATACTATGTATCGGATTGTATTCTATATCACTTGATACAAAAGTATTTCGCCCATTTCCGCCACTTCGCTTTCACGTCAAGGTCTGACTCTTTCTTGGTTCTAAAAGCAGCCAACCTCTGGCAGCAACGCTGCTCTACTTTCCTGGCGAGGTGTCCTGTCCTCTGGCTCGTGTCTCCGTTCTGTCGTTGGGACATATGGCTTCTCCGTGCACAGTTCATCATTAACCCCTCAGGCTCTCCCTAATTAGGACTCACCAGGAGTCAATAACTCACATTTAAGAGTCATAGGATTTTTCCAATGAAGCTGACATAGGATTTATTTTAAGGGATCTATTTTTTCCCAAAATGCTGTACTAATTTTACATGAGGATGAAATGGTGACCTGATATAGTATTCACATTATATAATGTTTCCATAACATTTACACAATGTCATATTATGTTTCATCATATTTAAAGATTGAAGAAAACGTCTCTTCAATAATATCACCATCATCTGAGTTTAAAATCTGAATCATGTAAGTTGTAAAATTAAGTTAAAAACTTGGGGACATCTCAAAGACTCAATGTTTGTTGAGAAATTGATGGTTTTATAGGGAATTCTCTTTCCTCATAGTATAAAAGCACAGGAGAAGAGGTGTGAGTGTCTCTCATTATGTCTTCCTTAAGGGAGGAGGAATTTGGGAGGCTCTGATTCACCAGCTAGGGATAAGAGAATCATTTGAGTTTGATGGGATGAATTTGAGGTACGCAGTTTAGCTCTTTAGACTCAGGTGGGGCTGAGCTATTATTAGGAGAGCATAAAAAAAAAAAAAAAAAAAAACAACTACTGGTTTGTGGACAAGTGAAATATCAGTTCCTCACAGAGAAAAACTTTCAGCTGGACCCAAACAATTCATGTGCATTCTAACTTATTCCACAGAATTTGGGGCTGATTAAACTACCTATAACACCAGGTAATTATTGATTCTGGGAGAGAGGGGCAGGACTTCAATTGGGAGTGTATCGAGTAACTTCAAAGTAGATAAGGGAAAATGCCAAATTTTGAATCCAAGTTTCCTATTGAAACTTACTCTTTTAAACAATAATTTCTATTAGTATTGTCTGTTTCTTTCCCTTATATTTTGTTATTTTAGATTAAATAGACTCTCATCAGCATGCTGCATAAATGGTTGGGCTGAAAGTATGATATTAAATATTAATCATAGAAATGGGTAATAAATAGGGATCCAATGTTCTTCCTAATGGGACTGTATAATAATTTCCTCTATTTTTATATGATTAAATGATGACCCAGCAATGAAGCCAGACATTACTGGAAGTGCATCCCACCGCCCACCAAATGGACCAGGCCCAGTTTCTACCAAAGACAATATAAGCGGAAGTGTGATTTATTAGCCAACCACAGAAAATATGCTAACATTCCCAACCACACTTTTTTTCCTTGATGTTAGATGCTAGGAAGAGAGAATGTGCTTTTGTGGTTAAGGGTAAGTATGGATTTTGTCAGTCTAGGAGACATTTTTAATTTCCCTCTGGTGGTTACAGTAGCATTTCTGCAGTTCCTTCCAGAATACTAGCGGGAGTGGCTGCCCCAGTACAGCACCTCTATTAATAAATAGCAGCAGTGGGAACAGGATTCCCCTCTTTGATTAAATTGATAAAGTAACCACAAAACACCTAAAACAATTTCAGAAATCTGAGCAAACAGAGCGTCGAATACCATTACTTATTTTTCTGAAGGTAAAGTGAGAAGGTATTCTATTTTTAATTATGAATTTTGAAAAATTATAACTTGTAGTTACAATTGTAACTTATAGTTTATCACAGTAATCGTAAAACTGTACATTTACAAGTTGTTATAAGAAATATTACAATGTAATCTCAAATATCATTTACTTAGTTTCTCCTGTGGAAAGATCTTGCAAAATGCACAATATTACAGCCAGGTGTGGACATTGATAGAGTCAAGATACAGACTATTTCCATCACTATAAGGCCTCCTGTTGCCCATCTGTGTGTTAGACCCTGGAAATCACTAATTTCTTTTCTATTTCTATAATCTTATTTTTTCAAGGATGTATTACAAAAGAGAGTCTTCTCATATGGAACTTTCAGAATAGGTTTTTTTTTTTTTTTTTTTTGGTAGCAAATTTCTCTGTAGATCCATCGAGGTTGTCGCATTCCTTGACTACCATCCTTTCTTTTTTTAATGCTGAGGACTCTTCCATGATTAGGGTGCCACTGAGTGGTTAGTTTGTTTAAGCCCTCAGGCTGAGGGAATTCTGGGTTGTTTCCAAATTTGGGTTATGCAGAGTGAAGTTGCCGTGGACATCTGTGCTCAGGGTGTAAACGCATGATGTCCTTTCTCTGAAACACACATTTGTGGGTACAATTGCTGTTTGGTGTCATCACTCATGTTTAGTTTTGTAAGAAACCACCTCACTGTTTTACACCATGGCTCTACCATGTCACATTCATTCTCACCAGCCACGGATCCGTGGTGAGGTTCTTCCAGTGTTGACGTTCCCAGAAAGTGTGCTTTCCTCTCCAAATGTCAAAGTTATTCCTTGGTTTAACTTGGTTATTTTCTAGGTTTATATTTGTTCAGAAAAGGGCAGAAAGCAAAACATCTACGCTATTCTCTCCAGACTGAAAACCCAGTTAAATTCTATAAGTTTCCTCCATTCGCTCTCACTGTAACACAATTTCATGTTGCAGAGCTGACAGTCATGAATGTGCTCCAAGATGCGACTTGTTTCTCTACGAAATGCCACATGGAAATCATTAGGATCCTAAAATATGGTCATGGACTGGAAACGTTGGAGTAAATGCTAAGGAAGTTTTTAGAGTATATGCAAATGTTCATTTTGCACTTGTGAAAATTATGTTTATTAATACAGGTTTTTACATAACTGTCCTTTAGTTTTTACCAGGCTGGATGATTCATCTCCGTGACATATCGCAGCACAGCTGGTTGCCAGGAGTGACATTATAGCAAAGATTTATATAAAATATCCAAAGTTATGCAGCTATAATGTGCCCACTCCACGGGGAGCCCCATCAGAACCCACATTTAGGATAATAGCTCTATGAAAAAAAAAAAAACTCTCACAAAAAATAATAATGAAACTGCCTGTCTTTGGCATTCCAGCAAAAGAAATACCGCTATAAAACTTGTATCTAAAAATATCCTGCATCCTCAAAAAGTCAACGTTTAAAATTTGAAACTGAACAATCAATAGGTCTTGCTTGGAAGAAAAAAGTGTAAACATTCATTAGTAACTTTGTAAATAAACTTTTAATTGTAGAGTGTGGTTTTAGATTTCCAGAAAAAATATGAAAAAATAGAGTGTGTTAGCAATTTTAATTTAATAATCTAAATAATTAGATTGTTACAGCTTATTTTTATAATTGCCTTTTAGTTTGGATTGGTTTCATAATTTATTTGATGACCAGAAATTATTAAATTCATGCTCAAATAATCCTGCATTTAGTGATTATTGTAAAAAGGAACTAACATGTATTTGACTTTATATTATTACCAAATAAAAATTTAATCATATGATTTTTTTTAAATAGGATTGTCTATGGTACTGTTACTTTGCTGTGTGTTCAAAGCCAACATTATATATGAGGACGATTCAGATTTTACTATCCTTCTACCTTTCGAGACTTTTTCTTTAATGCTTATAGAATAAATAATGTGTACCATCTTTTAAAAAAATAATGATGTGTATCATCTTATCAGAGAAAATTTTAGTCCAGATATTTCACAAAAGGTCTAAAGATACCCCAGTTATTTTTCCCTTACGTCAAAATAATAAAGAAAAAAATCAGAATGGTCAGAGTAAGGAGCACATTATGAGATGAAGACAGAAAAAATATTTCTGGCTTATTTGTATTATTTATTGACTCTTAATTTATGGTATTTAATCTTCATTCTAAAATGGCTTCACATCAAATATTTATTGTTATATTGCTTTGGTTTAGAAGAAATGTATAGGCAGAATTAATGATATGTCTGATTTTTTTTAAGTAATCCCAATTCTCATTCTGCTGACAATTTATTGTCTGTTTGCATGCAAGTAGAGAAGTATAACAGCATCATTCTTGTAAGAACCATTTAACAAATCTGAATTTAAAAAAAAACACATATTTTTTGAAGTTTACAAAGGTTTGTTGCATGTTAGCTAATTTAATTTCCAAATTGCTCTTGATTTTGCTTTTGAGAAAGTCAAAACTTTGTGATGTAAAATGGTTTTTTTTGATCATACAGATGAGTAATGTAGTTCAGATTTAGACTTTATAGCATCTTAATCCAAATTCCAGCAAAATAAATAATAATACCATGAAGAGGAAGATACTTTTGTGCTACTATAGCGGTTTGCAGGCTTCTATTAAAGCCATAACTTACAGAGCCAGCCCAGCAGACAGCGTAGGGAAGCGTGGCAGCGAGGAGGCAGGAGAAAGGGTGTGGCGGGAAGAGCCAGGAGTTTAGTTTCCACTGACTCTGGCCAAAACCAGGCAACGACTTTATCCTCAGCTTTCATGTCTACAAATAACAGTATAACAGTTCTGCAATGGAACAAATGTTTGTGGCTCCCCCAAATTCAAATACTGTAATCCTAAACCTCAAGGTGATGGCATTAGAACGTGAGAACTTGGGAAGTGATTAGGCCATGAGCGCACAGCCTTCATAAATGCGACTTAATGACCTTATAAACAAGACCCCAGAGAGATAATCTTTCCCTTCCCAGCATGTGAGGACACTGAGAAATGCTGGTCCTCTCTGAAGAGGGCCTCAGCAGACACCAAATCTGCCTTGGACTTGGGCTTCCCAACTTCCAGAACAATGAGAAATAAACTCCTTTCACATAAAGGCCCCTGAGACTGTGGTCCTCCGTTATAGCGGCCTCAACACACTATCACAAAAATTCTAAATCTTCCCAATTCCATAACATGATTAGAAAAATCGTTCAGAAAAGATACACATAAATGTAGCATTACGGATTCTCTCAACAAATGTAAGGTTCAGTGTGAGGTCTACCAGTTCTCTTACACAGTGACCGGCTCTCACTTATCCAGATCTACACATTCTGGTCTTATACTCATCTCCTCAGCATGAATTTTGACCAAGATAGAATTAGTGAGTCTAATGTCTCATAATTGTCTTATGTCTTACATGGGAGTTTTTAAATACTTTTAGTGGAATAAATATTTTTGTCTTATTTCAATAAGCTTGATTGTATTAAGACAACTGGTAAAAGTAGAAAGTGTTTCAATAAAAGATGGAAAACAAATTTTAAATGTGTTATAAAAAGAATTAATACAAAATAACACACGTGCAGACACAACTTTACTGAAATAGCCCACAACATAAAGGCAACTGTGAGTTGTGACTACATTTTCAAGTGAAAAAGGTACTTTGTAACTTATGCAAGTATATTATTTTTCTGAAATGCCCACAATGTGAATTGGTGAAAATGGGTGTAAAGTCACTTATTTCTCACAACTTGTTTAATTTTATAGTGTTGAATGAGTGTGTTTGGTCAGAGGTCATGTGATTCAGAAAGAACAAAGCGTGATTTTTACTAATTTTACATTTACTTACTTTTTTCCCCCTAACTTGCTTTATTAGAGAGATACAGCAGGCACAGCATATAACCTAAGAATACGTGTAAATTAATTGTTCTCTTGTCAGTAAGCCTTCGGCTCTGTTACCCACCATAGGGTTAACGGTGGGTTTTAAGGCAAGTTGTCAGTTACTAAGCTAATATCTCTCCATGTTTTATTTGCCATTATAATGTTGGGGGAACTTAGCCAGTGCCTTTCTGCTTTGCCTGATGTCCACATGAGGCTGCTATAAGAAATCTGTGTGGCTGCAGAGGGAAGGTGGTGGGTGCTCCTTCTATTTGCTTCCTGGGTTTCCCTGTCTGCCCATACTCCTTTAAGCCATTATCCTACCCACACCCTTCACCCTGCAGCAGCTAGTCCTCCCCAAAGCAGCAACTGAATTCAGTTTTCACTCCTTTGAAAGGCTTGCAGAACCAGCATTGCTATCTGTCCCCCGCATACAAAGCACACCCCCCACGCAGACACCACCAAGTCCTAACCCATGGCTGCTGTTGGTGCTCTTCCTCTAAACATCTGAATTTTAATGTTTCCAGACTTTTCTTTTGGCTCCCTCAGTCTGAAGAGATAATGAAGTTAATGAAAATACTAAAATTACACTATTTACAACAGTTCCAAAAACTTGGCGGCATTCTGCTTCTGCTTAAGATGTAGGAAGCTGCATGAGAAAAGTGTCCTACTGGAGCGATGAGAAAAATCTGATATGCTACAAAATAATTACTTTCTTTGAATCCATCAGGGACCTAAGTCTGAAGGCAAACAGGTGGACTGCATTTAAAATTACAGCAAGCCCTTTCAAAGGAACGCTGGTGATGTTTTATCTTCGGCAGAGCTCAAGAAATAGAGTGACCCATAAATGACTAAGAAGACTGCGAACATTTTAATTAATTGTTACCAGTCATGTGGTGCTGTAATGATGGGTTAGAATCCTTGGGAGCTCAAACACAAATGAAGTTTGCAAGTTTTTTGTCCCAAGTCCTCTATTGGGTGCCCATGAGAATGTCGAGGTGAGGGGGCAGTACAGATTCAACATTGTCTAGGTTGGTGTTGCAGAGGTGTGAAATTCTACCTCCATCCTGGGTGTTTCTCTCACATCAGGCAAAATCTCAAGTCTTATCGGACTGGGCAGGGAATATATTATTGCTCAGAGCCCTGAAAAATATCTCAAGCTTCTTGGGGGTCAGGTGATAGGAAGGGTTATCTGCCCCAGAGGAAAAAGGAACAGGAAACCCTGGGTTTCTACACATCTTTTATCCACTTGAAAAGTGGCAGCAGACTGAGGAGTGGCCGGAAACCCTCCTGCCACCAGTTCTACCAATCATACCCCCCCCACACTGTAAAAAGAAGAAGCAAAAACATCTGCAGAAAACTTGCTCAGGTCTGAGATTCCACCCTGTTAAAAAGCAAAGTTTTTTTGGTTTATTTTCAGTGTAGTTTAGAGGTAGCTAGAACTATAGGTGCATACCACTCTCCCTGGGAAATTTTTTAAAAAGGTTTCTGTTGAGAGATGAGGTTTCATTGTGTTGCCCAGGCTAGTCCCAGACATTTGGGCTCAAGCAATCCTCCCTGTCTCCCGAAGTGCTGGGATTACAGGCGTCAGCCGCTGCACCTGGCACTAAGCACAGTTTTGAAATACTGATATATACATATACCCAATCAGAAGTTGACATTCTCTACTTTATGCAAGAGTGGCCCAAGTATTTATCTGTATATCATTGGCATAAAGCAATCAAAGTGATTAGATTTTAGAAAGCTTATAAAGAGAAAGAAAATTTTTTTAAAAAACAAAGAATACTATTTGCTGAAAACACACTAATTAAATTTTTAATGATATATTTGTATTACACATCGATGATATAATTTTGTCAGGTTTAATTAAATAGAAATTTCTTTGGTGAAAAACTAATTTCCAAATCATAAATTCACTCAGTGACCGGTTAGAAATAGCAAGGTTCTTTCCTTGGTTTCAGTTCCCCTGGTAGCTTTCCACACCTATAATTGTCAGTCTCCAATGTGTCAAATGGAAAATAGCAAGGGCTAATGACAGTGCTACTTTCTGATGGAGCAGGATGTGTTTTGCATGTCTGAAAAATCAGCGTAACCCTGGAATAGGGGTTGTCACGATCTACCTCCCCCACGTGTCATATCACTGGGGAGGAAACGGGGAAAGGTGCTTTCTAGGTACCGGCAATGAGACCAGAGAGAATTAAATGGAGTTCTGAGAAGTCTCAACAGTGGAGCAGCCTGGAAAGCCATGTTCTTACACACAAGTCTGTAGACGTTCGCATGATGCTGCAAGTTATGCGTCCTACGTGTTTTACTCCAAAATTTAGTTTTCATAAAAAATTATTTTCATTCTTAGTTTCACTGAGATCATGTATGTATGAAAATAATTACATGGATTATTTACATTTATATTGGGATTTATAAACTGTAGCATTTTCAAATATATTGTGCAATGTCCTTGTACATCGGCGGCAGTGGGAGGAGGCCGTTCTTATTAACAGTGTGAAATGCAGATATCCAATGATCTGCATTGGACTGGTAAGTGATGACGTTAGGATGAGCGGCCGTTTTGTTTCCTAACCAGTCTCTTAAAGAAAACGCAGCGCTCCCTGATACAGTGTCTAATAATCCTGGGTCTGAGTAGCCATACACTCAAGAAGAAAAAACCTGAGACTTATATGAATTGTGTCAATCCCAGTACATTTCCTTGCCTTTGTGGCCTACTAATGTTATTTACCAAAATAATCACTTTGCCTTCTGGTAGACTTTGCCTTTGGTTACGTAAAATTAAATATTTGCATTGGTACTAATGAAGACATGCAAGAGAATTCCTTTTGTTTGAAATTTGGCTCTTAGGAACAACTAGTTTACTTTAGGCCAGGAGACCAGAGAAGTTTTCACATCCTGTTACCTACTTATTCATTGTTCTTTCTTTTTCTTTTTCTTTTTTTTTGCTGGACTTGATTGATGGACTCAGTATTCTGTTATCAAATGTGAAACAAAAGTGAATAGACATTCAGTAAGACTTGGGGTCCCTACTTTTTTTAAACAAATGTAAATTAAATGCACATCAAGAAACGTCGGAGATCTGCAAGTTATTTGTAAAAAAGCGATTTTATGCTTGTTGTTTGTAGCAATTTTTTTCTGCTTAAAGTATTGTGCTGTGATATTTTCAGTTATGCTCTAAATGAGTTAAGTATATCAAGATTTCACATTCTTTTTGCATGGAAATAAAAACACATATGTTTACATAATTTAGCAATATTTTGTATCTACTACTAAGACTTTCTATGAAATTCAAGTCTTCTTATAGAGAAGTTACTTAAATCAATGTTATTTACAAATTCTAAACAAATCACTAATCGTCGGGAGAAATTATTTTGGAAACTATGTAAATTTCAAGCCATGATCTATTTATAAGCAAAACCAGTAAACATTGTAGACAGTGTAATTCCTTCCAAATTACTGAATTAATAATAAAAAAACTTTTGTTTATGAAAGAAAAGTGTGTGTGTGTATATATACACATGAAAGCTCACATTTATTTATTTATTTATTTATTTGTAGAGACAGAGTCTCACTTTTTCGCCCTCAGTAGAGTGCAGTGGAGTTGCTCCAGCAACCTCCAACTCCTGGGCTGAGGCAATTCTTCTGCCTCAGCCTCCCAAGTAGCTGGGACTACAGGCACCTGCCACAATGCCCAGCTATTTTTTGTTGCAGTTTGGCCAGGGCTGGGCTTGAACCCGCCACCCTCGGTATATGGGGCCGGTGCCCTACTCACTGAGCCACAGGCGCCTCCTAGAAAGCTCATATTTATTTCACAACAGATGTGACGTCCACAATGCGTTGCAACATAGCACCACGTGGCATCACTGGACTTAAAGTTGTTATCGTTGAGCTAGATCCCCTCTGTACAGGCAGAGGGTAATCACTACCGTGCGGAGTAGAATGAAATGGTCCAAACCAGAAGGCAAAAAATAAATAGTTAAATTAAATAATTAAATAAAACAGCCATAGCAGTAATGAGTAAGTTTCGCAATGGAAATGTTCTGTTCTCAGACTCTGAACCAGTGTTACCTGAGTATACGGCACTGCCAGAAGACAGAGACAGGCCCCGTGGAGTTATGTGGATAATCTGAGGACGGAGGCGTTGCTCGACATGCAAAGGCCTGGATCAGCACTGCTTTAGATGTGCACAGTCAGGAAACTAACCCAGTGGGAAAGAGATTTGGAGACATAATTTAAGAATAATTTTAATTATTTGGAATGATTATTTTAGTTGTTGTTATTGTTATTGTCATACATATTACGAAACTATTTAGTTGTTATGACACTAATGGCTGCTTTCTCTTGAAAGTGGATATGTGTGGGTATATAGCTGGTTGTGCCTTAACTGTGCTACTGGTTAGAATCTTGGCTGGGTCTTGCCTGGTTTCCTATACTGCTGGATTTTGGGTTTCCTGACTATGTAAAGGGGAGAGATTAGATTGACAGCTCTGGGACAGAATATATTAATATTAACCATTAGATATTAGTTCTCTCGATTTCTCCATCTCTGTACTCTATGTATTATTCTGAGGCTTTTATTCATCTCAAGATAGAAAACTGTGCTGCTTATTGACTTTTTATCCTAGTGGTGGTGAGAGCTAGAATATCTAGTCTCTAAGCAGACACAGCAGAAATGTGTTAAGCCTGCTCTGGTCTGCTTAGGTCCCTTGTCTTACAAACAGAGAATGGCTATTCTGTGTAGTCTGTGGATTAGAAATTTTAAAGCATGTGGTGGGTGAGGTTCAAAGTGTTTACTTCTTTTGGGGAACGAATCTTGCTCTTCACATAGAAAGATAGAGCCACTGTATTTTAAGGATGCAAAAGTCAGGTGAGGTTGGAAGGTGAGTGAAATTCCCATCACACTGTGGAATTTCTCCAGTACATAATGAATGCTGATATTTAGTTTCAAAAGATTATCAATTGTATCTTTCTGGTGTACCCTCAGGGCTATTTTAATGGTGAATTAGAGCATACAGTTTGTTGTAAAACGCCTGGAAAACACCTGTTTTCTGAGTTCAGGAAGCCTCCTGTTTATTTTCTCTTTGCTTTTATAAATTCTTCCTTCCTATTCACGTTGTTCTTCTTCCATGCAGGACGGATTCTTTTAAATCCTTGTCCACGTTCTGCCTCTTCAAGACAGCTTTATATTTGTCTACTGAATCATTCTCAGAGTATTCTCCTATCTATCACTGTAATGGTTTATATGCCTTATTCTGCAGAATTATGTTTGGTTTGTTGCCATTCAATGTATTAACAGAAAAATGCTCACAATAGGTGCTTTCCAGCGATCATGATTGTGATCGTTTTCACCCAGTCCCTTGGCGGGAATGCTAACTGCTCGCACTCACAGATCTACAAGTGGCTGAAGTGTCCAGATGTCCCGCTCGAGGAACTCAGCGATTGGAAACTGTGGCCCCAGCTGTGCCGCCCCAGGTCCTCAGCCCGCTTCGCGATTCAGCTCCAGAATGTGTGGGCCTGGTGGGCTTGAACTCCAACTTGTCTAAACTGAACAACCATCCCTCAAATTTCCTCCGGTTCCTAGTGCCAAGTCAGGCTGGCACCTACTCAGGTGGGGGGCAGCGATGGGCCGATCCCCCCCCCGCACCCCCTGCATCTCTTTAGTTTAGTTCTGGGCAGGTCCCCTGTGTGCCTCTGTGGTAAATGTGCCTGCCCCGTTTTCAGAGCCCCGCAACCTTGATGCTTTTTTATTGCACTTTTGACTTTACTGCACTCCTGAACTTTTAGGTGGTTAAAACCAACTTTTCTAACTTCAGGAAGTGTTCACATTGTAATGTCTACATAGCATTCAGGAGTAGGTGGCTCACTGTCTGAGGTTTTGTGACTGTTTCTCTCCCCAACTTTCAATGAGCCTTCTTCTCTCTGCCCCTGATCCATTAGCCTTCTCTGGCTCAGCTGGTTTTCCAGACGTGGTATCTTTGAATCCTGGGCCTTTCCATGGGGGCCCCTGTGCAGGGTCAGTCTCAGCAGTTCAGCTGTGTGCACCCAATGCCCGCGCCTCACCTCACTCTGGGGGGCTGGATATGGGGAAGCCACACAGCCTTGCCAGAGTCGGGGTGTCCTCACCCTCTCTGCACTGTGGTTTGTGGGGATAACTTGGGAATTAATTTTGTCTAAAGAACAGAAAATAGATCTGTAGTACCCAGTTTAATTGTGCTGCTCTTATGTGGTAATTCAAAAAGATAAAAATCTAAGCTGCTGCTGTCAATTTCTCAATCCTTCCCAGCCTCCTGGAGTTCACTAGCTGTAGTTGCTGTTATTTGGGAGGGAGCTCAACTCAGCTTTTTATTAAACACACACACACACATTTAGGTTAAATTACAAAATCCTTGAAGTTACTCAACCACATTTCTGTCAAATCCACATATTAACCCATTTTTCTATCTAGCGGGATATCCTAAGAAACTGGGTTTATTAATTTGATTGAAGTTGCACATTTAAGCATCTTTAGTTGCTGTTTTCCAAACCCGCATCATCTCTCGCTTATATTAATTGCCTCTTTTCAAATGTGAAGGTGGATTAAAAATAATTTTAAGAAGTGCTGAGTCTGACTTTTCATAACTTCATTTGTGTGGTTATTGTCTGAATTGGGCACATATTGTACAGTTCTTCAAATTAGTTCATCATGTAACCTTTTCTCCCCAAAGAAAATACTGAAAAAAAATATTTCAGAACACATTTGGGAATGTTGACTTCCTAATTTAAAATGTATGACTGTGACAATTCTTTTAAGCAAAAAACTCAAGGTAACATATTCTTAGTAAACCAAGATTGATGTTCATTAAGTCCTTATTCTAATTTTTAATGCTTTGAGCTCCTGGTATTTTTAGACTACTCTAAAATAATGGGGATAGAAATGGGCTCAACGCTGCTGTGTCAGTTTCCGGCTTATACAGTGCTCCAGAGTGTTTCTTTTTGCATTTCTGAAATTGGAGAAAAATTTGCCTATTTCTAGTCATTTGGCATCACTGTTTTGTTTGTTTTTAAATTGATGGTTGGTGTGAATGACAGAAGAACAATTTTTCCCTTAAATACAAACAAACAAACCAATGCATGGATGTGCTTTATGTATCAGGAAATTCCCATAAACTAACAATATCCACAGAAGAATATTTCTTGGAAAGAAAACATTTCAAATTATCTAAAAATAATTTACCCCCTGTGTTTTTCTAGACAGAAATTGATGATGGTAGTGCCTATTACCATCTGCTGTATAGGTGCCCCTGATGATCCAGTTAAATAAAACTAAGTAACTCGAACCACCGCAAGACATCATTTTTAACAGACATTTTCTTCCTCTTCACAAAAAGCTTAAAATTTATGAGGTAATGAAATAAGAAGCTTCATTGTTCTTAACCAAATATTTAAGAAAATGGGGAAAAAAAGAAAGGAGATGCAATCGTGTGTGTTTCATTACTGGACCTATCACAGTGGTTTATTTCAGCATTTTTTACATACTTACTGACAATCGATTATGATTAAAGCAATGTATGCATCCTCACAGGAGTCAAAGATGACTCTGACTGATTTCCTTGTTTAGAGGAATGCCAGCTACTTTATAGGGTGAATCCAAAACATATTTTCAGTCATACAATGTTATAAGTACCTGCAAAACATATTGCACCCAGGCTACAACTGCTTTAACTTTAATCTCAGGAAACAAACAGTAGTTTATACCAATGATTATTCTGCACATAATTATTTGGTATGAGCCTCAACTAATTAAAAATTATGGCCTTGTAGAATATAACTAAGGACAGACTGAGGTGGGAATCACACTCTTCTTCATCGTAAATGTTTCTTAAGTTCCTTGAAGTGCTCAGGAACATGGGGTTAAACTCCATCTCCGCACGCCTTGTCCCTGGGCTTTCCCACGTCCTCATCCACACTGTGCTCTGTGTTTTGTTACTCACCAGGTATCCCCACTCATCACAGAGTTCACCTTTTGCACACAATGAAACCTCTTTTTGGAATGTTTCCTCTGCATTCATCTCCCCACTGCAAAATTGCTGTGACCTTTAGGTCTGTTCTCGGATATTTAAATTTAGTTTCATTCAGCCCAGTGTTCTGTACCTTGCACAGAATCTTCCACAAAGCCATCCGGGTGTTCCCAATTGGTTGGGGTTTCTGTCTCTGTTGAATTCCAGTAGCACTTGATTCATTCTGATTTATGATATTCATAATGCAATGGATTTTGTTTTATTTGTATTTATACACAAAGGGAAAGGATGTTGTTTAATCCATCTTCATAGTCTCTGTAAGAGAAGTAAGATGTCTCGCTTGCTCTCTAGAAGTGTATCCTCCGATGCTAAGTACACTGCACACACAGTTCACGGTAATCGGTGTTTAAATTGCTGACCAAAGCAGCATATGTTGCATCAGAGGAACTAATGGGAAGTGTCTGTTCAGAGGAATAATAAATGCTCCCACGGTCACGTCTGCTGTCATGGTTAACAAACTTTGCTGTCGACTTAAATGGATGTCTGCTGTACCTTATCTACATTTCCTACCATCTATCAATGGACTGACCAGATGTTTGGATCTCACGAGGATGCACATTAGGTTTCACAAATCTCTTTTCTAAAAGGCATTGGTCCTGCATGTAGTGTTTCTCAGATCTTAAAGGGTTCATCTATGGAGCACCACATCCCCTAAGAAATCCCCTCTCATCCAGCTCTCTGTGCATATCTCTCATCAGAGACGGAGATCCCCAAGCACATCTGTGTCGGACTGTGGTGGGCAGGGCCTTGCAAAGACGTCTGTGCTTCCTCTTCTGGAAGCTCACAGAGAAACAAATCTTGGCCCTTCGATGTAGTAACAGCTAAGGGATTTTAACAAGGTATAGGACCAACACAAAGAAGAAATAAATACGTTTACTTGTGGGTTCACAGTCGGCTTCTTGCTGACTGAAATGTGTTTTTAGACCTCAGAAACTGCAACTTGCCTAGGGGAGTTTGGTATCTTTGAAGTATAGTCCAGTCAATGGGAATAACAGTTCTCAAGGATGTCCTCAAAGGATTTGGCAAACCTGCCACTTGACACCACTGACATATGGGGTGACCAGGACACCACTGACATATAGGGTGACCAGGACACCACTAACATATAGGGCAAGGATCCTCAAACTTTTTAAACAGGGAGCCAGTTCACTGTCCCTCAGACCATTGGAGGGCTGGACTATGGGCCCTGGATGAATCTGCTGCTAAGCAGGACAGGCAGTGGGGGCAAAAACATCTCAGCGGACCACATGTGGCCCATGGGCCATAGTTTGAGGATGCCTGATATAAGGTGACCAGGATACCACTGAAATATAGGGTGACCGGGACTCTACTAACATATAGGGTGACTAGGAGGGTTCACCAGAGAGAGGGCACAGGAGAATTATACAAGGAATACAAAAAAGGGTTACTTTAAGTGTGATTAGAATATCTTCATTAATCTGCAAACTCTGAGCGGCGGTTTGCAACCTTCCTAATGCTTCCTAATGTCACAATCCTTTAATACTGTTCCTCATGTTGTGGTGACCCCTAACCATAAAATTGTCTTTGTTGGCTTGGCGCCTGTGGCTCAAGTGGCTAAGGCACCAGTCACATACACCCAAGGTGACGGGTTCAAATCCAACCCAGGCCCGCCAAACAACAATGACGGCTGCAACCAAAAATTAGCAGGGCGTTGTGGTGGGCACCTGTGGTCCCAGCTACTTGGGAGGCTGAGGTAGGAGACTCGCTTGAACCCAGGAGTTGGAGGTTGCTGTGAGCTGTGATGCCACAGCACTCTACCCAGGGGGACAGCTTGAGGCTCTGTCTCAAAAAAAAAAAAATTATCTTTGTTGCTACTTCATAACTGTAATTTAGCTACTGTTACAAATCGTAACGTAAATACTAATATACAGGATGTATTTTCATTGTTACAAAGGGGTCACCACCCACAGGTTGAGAACCACTGCTCTATAGAATCATCAAATGCTTTAAAGAATGTGAATAATGAAATGTGATTTGATTTGATTGCTGATGTTCTTATAAAAATACAATGGACTAACCTTGGAGTTGTCCAGGTAAAACTCTTGAGATCCCGGGTAAGTGTAGTTACGTGAGGGTATGAAGAGAAAATGGCAGTTTTATGACTGTGTTAAAAATTAGAATGGATATGACATGATGACTAACTGAACTTTGGGATTGAGAGATGTACATAGCATCTGTCATATTTTTCTTTGGAAAATTAATATTAATTTTAACAAATTTGTACTGAATGTTGGATTGTGAGTGAAATTCTGGCATGATGGGATTGGACGATATAGCTTCTTATTCAATTTTTATGGAGACCGAACTTTCTAAACATACATAGAAATATGGAGGAGGAGCCGAGGGACTGGAGAGACCTGGGCGCGCTTCCTGGAGGAGGCTAACAGTAATCTATGGAGAAAGGGGGGGTGTCGAGAGGAAGATGGAGGAGCAGGGGGTGGTTAAGATGGGCTCCCGAGTAACAGAGACACCAAATGCCTTGAGGGGTCTGGAAGGACAGCTGGAAGATGAGCACACTGCTGGGACACAGGCGGGGTCAGCCCATGAAGGGCTTCATAACAGGGTGAGTGGCTGGCCAATGGCAGTAGGTGTGTGTGTGTGTCACACATGTGTGAATGTTTCAGGGGAGTGGCGTGGCCAGCCTTGTGTTTTAGATTACATGGCTGGTTCTATAAGGAAGTGATTTGCACAACTACAGGAATGAAAACATGACGTAAATAAAGATTTTTAGTGAAGGCATATGGTCGGCCCTAAAACAAGAGTCCCATGTTCCTTTTGGTGATGCGACTCTGCTACTAATGAGAAAGAATATATGGTGACCATGTGGGTTTCGAAACCCTTAGAAGATAGTGATTTAAGGATTGCAGCTGGGTCTGGGCTTTGCTGAGTTGATTCAGCAGGAGGAAAGCATTGAAATACTTTCCTTTCTTTTGTTTCTTTTGTCTAGCACCATGGCTAAGTTCCAGGGGAAATGAGATTAGGAGAAGACAAGTAAATTTTTAGAAAGAGAGAAATACAGAAGTTGGCAGTGTTTATCAATAATATATGCAATAGTTATGTATATGTGTGCATGTGTTTGTGTATACAATAGTTATATATGTATGTATATGTAATAGTTATGTATCTGTGTGTGTGTATATATATGTATATGCAATAGTTATGTATCTCTGTGTGTGTATATATGTATATGCAATAGTTATGTACATGTGTGCATGTGTTT